>NC_134888.1:24293952-24296452 GCF_041734735.1 Babylonia areolata | reverse complement strand
CGCGTTGGGTTATAAATGCTGCTTGGTCAAGTATTTGTATTTGTACAATATTTGTATTTTCTTTTTATCACAACAGATTTCTCTGTGCGAAATTCGGGCTGCTCTCCCCAGGGAGAGCGCGTCGCCATACTACAGCGCCACCCATTTTTTTTGGTATTTTTTCCTGTGTGCAGTTTTATTTGTTTTTCCTATCGAAGTGGATTTTTCTACAGAATTTTGCCAGGAACAACCCTTTTGTTGCCGTGGGTTCTTTTACGTGCGCTAAGTGCATGCTGCACACGGGACCTCGGTTTATCGTCTCATCCGAATGACTAGCGTCCAGACCACCACTCAAGGTCTAGTGGAGGGGGAGAAAATTTCGGGGCCTGTGCACGTGATTCGAACCAGCGCGCTCAGATTCTCTCGCTTCCTAGGCGGACGCGTTACCTCTAGGCCATCACTCCACTAGTAGGTATAAAATTATGGTATATTTGCCTAGCAGGTGTGGTGTGGTGGTGTAACAGATTGCGAGATGAGGAAAAAGAAGTAGGGGTGGCAGCATCTTTGTTTATATCGTATGCGAAAATAAGAAACAAAGAAAGAAAGAAAGAAAAGAACAAACAAATGGGCAAACAAAACAAAAATCAGTCGAGGCGGACGGAGACAAGCAAAGCTGGAAATATATGGGAAGAGGAAGGTGATCGTTGAGACGGGGTGGCAAGGGATTTACCCAGAAAACCTCTTAGACAGAGAGCAAGAGAAAAAGCGAGCGAGCAGAGAGAGAGAGAGAGAGAGAGAGAGAGAGAGAGAAGAAGAAGAAGAAGAAGAAGAAAGACACAGACAGAGACAGCGAAAGAAATAGACAAACAAACGTAGATAGAAAGAGAGAGACAGACACAGTCTCTCTCTAATCTGTGTGTGTGTGTGTGTGTGTGTGTGTGTGTGTGAGAGAGAGAGAGAGAGAGAGAGAGAGAGAGAGAGAGAGAGAGAGAGAGAGTGGAGAAAGACACGTCTAGACAGAGACAGCGAAAGAAATAGACAAACAAACGTAGATAGAAAGACAGAGACAGACACAGAGTCTCTCTCTCTCTCTCTCTCTCTCTCTCTCATAGAGAGAGAGAGAGACTGTGACCGAGACCGAGACAGAATGAGAGAGAGACACACACACACAGGCCAACAGACAAATAGAGACAGAGACGGGCATAGACAAAAACAGAGACAGATAAACAGAAAGAAAGAGAGAGACAAAGATACCCAGACAGAGACAGGGAGACAGAGACAGAGAGAGAGAGAGAGAAAGAGAAAGAGACAGAGACAAAGACTGACACACACACAGAGAAAGGTAATCTGACAGACAGACACGAAGAGAAACAGAGAGACAGACAGATAGATAGATAGATAGATAGAGACAGACAGACAGACAGACAGACAGACAGGCAGACAGACAGATCGACAGAGCCAGAGAAGGGAGAGAGAGAGAGAGAGAGAGAGAGAGAGAGATGTAGAGACAGAGACATAGTAGACACAGATATATATAGAGAGAGAATCAGAGAGAGATACAGATACATACAGAGAGAGAGATACAGAGACAGAGACAGAATCAGAGACGGAGAGAGAGGGAGAGAGAGAGAGAGAGAGAGAGAGAGAGAGAGAGAGAGAGAGAGAGAGATACAGATACATACAAAGAGAGAGAGATTCAGAGAGACAGACAGACAGATTGATACAGAGAGAGAGACAGAACAGCACTAACCACGACATCAGAGTCTCTTTGACAGAGCTCCAGTACGTGGGCAACAGGATCCCCCCATCCTCTCTCTCTCTCTCTCTCTCTCTCTCTCCCACCCACCACCACACCCCCCCTCTTCTCCCCCCTCCCTCCCCCCCCACCACCCTCCGGAATCAGATCAATAGAAAACCTTGGACCGGTGTCGTCTTGCCTTCCATTTTCTCCCAAGCCCATAAAATGTGAGCTCAGAAACTAAAGACCTTAGGGGGTGTGGGGTGTGGGGGGTGGGAGGGGGGGATCAAGTCTGGTGTGGCCAAGCGACTACGGCACCTGCCCAGCCAACGATACTCTTGCCTAGGTTCTCCTTATGATAGCTGGCGACAACGGCACTAGCCTAGCCTACGATACTCTTGCCTAGGTTCTCCTTATGATAGCTAGCGACTACGGCACTAGCCTAGCCTACGTTACTCTTGCCTAGGTTCTCCTTATCGTAGCTAGCGACTACGGCACTAGCCTAGCCTACGACACTCTTGACTAGGTTCTCCTTATGATAGCTAGCGACTACGGCACTAGCCTAGCCTACGATACTCTTGCCTAGGTTCTCCTTATGATAGCTAGCGACTACGGCACCTGCCTAGCCAACGATACTCTTGCCTAGGTTCTCCTTATGATAGCTAGCGACTACGGCACTTGCATAGCCTACGATACTCTTGCCGGATCTCCTTATCGTAGCTAGCGACTACGGCACTAGCCTAGCCAACGATACTCTTGTCTAGGTTCTCCATATGATAGCTA
>NC_134888.1:24281452-24288952 GCF_041734735.1 Babylonia areolata | reverse complement strand
GAACAGATAAATAAAGAAATAAATGAAATCGTCATGATAATGATAATAATAATAATAATAATAATAATAATAATAATAATAATAATAAAGAACGAAAGGTTAAAGTTCCGTAGATTTAACCCCTCCCCCCACCCCCCCACCCCACCCTCCCCCCGAACCCCCTAAACCAAAGTCAGGTGCCCATTCACAACAGCGTGGAGTGAGGAAAGTCAAAAAAAAATAAAAAAAGAAGAAAAAAAAAAAAAAATTCAAGGCCACACAACACAACACAACTAGTGACCTTGCCGAAACGGGGCGGGACTCGAACCCTGGTCACTGGAGAACAAGAGAGGAAATCGCGGGAGGAGCCCAATGTCTTACTGATTCTATCATAGATACCTATTCGTTTATTTATCATTTTCATGAAGTATCCATCATGCACTTTTTTTTTTTTTCGGATGAGACGATAAACCGAGGTCCCGTGTACAACATGCACTTAGCGCGCGTAAAAGAACCCACGGCAACAAAAGGGTTGTTCCTGGCAAAATTCTGTAGAAAAATCCACTTCAATAGGAAAAACAAATTAAAAAAAAAAAAGAAGAAAAAAAAAGCTGCACGCAGGAAAAAATACAAAAAAAAAAGAGTGGCGCTGTAGTATAGCGATGCGCTCTCACTGGGGAGAGAGCATCCCGAATTTTTACACAGAGAAATCTGTTGTGATAAAAAGAAATACAAATCTATACAAATAACGAACGAAGTTCGGGTAGCTTTGAGCTGGAACAGAAACCTGACTGAAGAAAACTGACTGGCTAGCTGGCTGGCTTGCTTCATGAAGAACAGAAGCAGGAAGTTTGTTTTTTTTAATCGGATTAAAACAAGCAAACAAAAAACCCCCAAAACAAAAAACAAACAAAAACAAAAACAAAAAAAAACGAAACACGAGAAGGAAGGCTTGAGTGGACAAAGGGAGATTGAAGGAGAATGAGGAGGAACAGGAGGAGGAGGAGAAAACTAAAGCGGGGAAAGTGGACAGAAGAAGAAGAAGAAGAAGAATGAGAAGGAGGGGGCGAAGAAGAAGATGGAGAAGAAGAAGAAGAAGAAAGAGGAGGAGGAGAAGAAGAAGGAGGAGGAGAAGGAGGAGGAGGAGGAGAATAAGAAGAAGAAGAAGAAGAAGAAGAAGGAGGAGGAGAAGAAGAAGAAGAAGAAGAAGAAGGAGGAAGAGGAGGAAGAAGAAGAAGAAGAAGGAAGAGGAGGAAGAGGAGGACGAAGAAGGAAGAGGAAGAAAAAGGAGAAGAAGAAGAAGAAGAAGAAGAAGAAGAAGAAGAAGAAGAAGAAGAAGGAAGAGGAGGAAGAAGAAGAAGAAGAAGAAGAAGAAGAAGAAGAAGAAGAAGAAGGAAGAGGAGGAAGAGGAGGAAGAAGAAGGAAGAGGAAGAAAAAGGAGAAGGAGGAGAAGAAGAAGAAGAAGAAGAAGAAGAAGAAGAAGAAGGAAGAGGAGGAGGAGGAGGAAGAAGAAGAAGAAGAAGGAGGATGAAAGAAGAAGAAGAAGAAGAACGAAGAGTAAGCACGAAGAGGAAGAGGAGAGAAGAAAACAACACGAAGAGAAGAATAAAATGAAGAAATGGAGGAGAAGGGAATAACAAAAAGAGAAGGCATCGGAGGAGTAGAATGATAGATAAGCAGCAGCAGCAGCAGCAAAAGAAGACAACGAAGAACAAGACTTCGACTTCGACTACTACTTCTAGAACCACATCTAGTACTCTTCCTCCTCCTCTTCCTCCTCCTACTACTACGACTACTACTTCTAGAACCACATCTAGTACTCTTCCTCCTCCTCCTCCTACTACTACTACGACTACTACTTCTAGAACCACATCTACTCTTCCTCCTACTTCTACTGCGACTACTACTTCTACAACCACATCTACTCCTCCTCCTCCTCCTACTACTACGACTACTACTTCTAGAACCACATCTAGTACTCTTCCTCCTCCTCCTACTACTACTGCGACTACTACTTCTACAACAACATCTACTACTCTTCCTCCTCCTCCTACTACTACTGCGACTACTACTTCTACAACAACATCTACTCTTCCTCCTCCTCCTCCTACTACTACTGCGACTACTACTTCTAGAACCACATCTACTACGCTTCTTCTTCCTCCTCCTACTACTACTACTGCGACTACTACTTCTACAACAACATCTACTCTTCTTCCTCCTCCTCCTACTACTACTGCGACTACTACTTCTACAACAACATCTACTCTTCCTCCTCCTCCTCCTACTACTACTGCGACTACTACTTCTAGAACCACATCTACTACGCTTCTTCTTCCTCCTCCTCCTACTACTACTGCGACTACTACTTCTACAACAACATCTACTCTTCCTCCTCCTCCTCCTACTACTACTGCGACTACTACTTCTAGAACCACATCTACTACGCTTCTTCTTCCTCCTCCTACTACTACTACTGCGACTACTACTTCTACAACAACATCTACTCTTCCTCCTCCTCCTCCTACTACTACTGCGACTACTACTTCTACAACAACATCTACTCTTCTTCCTCCTCCTCCTCCTACTACTACTGCGACTACTACTTCTACAACAACATCTACTCTTCTTCCTCCTCCTCCTACTACTACTACTGCGACTACTACTTCTACAACAACATCTACTCTTCCTCCTCCTCCTCCTACTACTACTGCGACTACTACTTCTAGAACCACATCTACTACGCTTCTTCTTCCTCCTCCTACTACTACTACTGCGACTACTACTTCTACAACCACATCTACTACTCTTCCTCCTCTTCCTCCTACTACTACTACTGCGACTACTACTTCTACGACAACATCTACTACTCTTCCTCCTCTTCCTCCTACTACTACTACTGCGACTACTACTTCTACAACAACATCTACTACTCTTCCTCCTCCTCCTACTTCTTCTACAACCACATCTACTCCTCCTCCTACTCCAACTACTAGTTCTACAACCACATCTACTACTCTTTCTCCTCCTCCTCCTCCTACTACTTCTACAACCACATCTACTACGCTTCTTCCCCCTCCTCCTCCTCCTCCTACTACTATTTCTACTTCTACAACCACATCTACTACTCTCCCTCCTCCGCCTCCTCCTCCTTCTCCTCCTCCTCCTCTTCCTCCTCCTCCTACTTCGAGTACTACTTCTACAACCACATGTACTACTCTTCTGCCTCCTCCTCCTTCTCCTTCTTCAACTATCACGACTACTATTTCTGTAACCACATCTACTACTTTTCCTCCTCTTCTTCTTCCTCTTCCTCCTCCTCCTACAACTACAACGACTACTACTTCTATAACCACATCCACTACTCTTCTTCCTCCTCCTCCTACTCCTACTATTACTCCTCTTCCTACTACTACTACTACTACTACTACTACTACTACTACTACTACTACTGTAACCACATCTACTACTTTTCCTCTTCTTCTTCCTCCTCAACCTACAACTACAACGACTACTACTTCTATAACCACATCCACAACTCTTCCTCCTCCTCCTCCTCCTACTACTACTCCTCTTCCTACTACTACTTCTACTATTACTATTACGACTACTACTTCTACAACCACATCTACTACTCTTCCTCCTCCTCCTCCAACCTCTACGACTACTACTTCTAGTATGGGGTCATCCACTGCTCTCTCTCCTCCTCTTACTACCACTACTACCGCCACTACCACAATTAGTGCTGCTGCTAATGAAATCTGTTCCCGCCCCAGCCAACCAACGCTTCCCCGCCCTCGCTCCCCCCCCCCCCCCACCTCCACACCCCCCATCACCTCCCCTTGCCCCCCCCGAACGGCCCCCAACCCCGACCCCTCCCCAACCGGCCACCCTCTCCTCACCGGCTCACGCGACGCGCGCACGAGCACATATATGACACACATTTATTTTTCTCCACCAAGATAAGGTTTCAGTCTGGTTCTAATGTAGAAACATGACTAATCGATTCTGAGTCAGTGGCACTGAATCATCTGCTTCCCGAGGATGAATAATTGCGAGTGACATTCGATCTCGCTCGCTCGCACAGACACGGTGTCGCAAAATGGGGTTTGACTGTCATTTTTTCACAACAGACGGACAGATCTTCAATAGGTATATATATACCTGGTATTATTTATTTATTTATTTTTGTTGTTGTCTTCTTCAGAAGAATAGAAAAGAAGAATAAGACGGGTCAGCTTGAAAAATAAAACAGTGGAGAAAGAAGAGGATGGGGAGAAGAAGAAGAAGAAGAAGAAGAAGAAGAAGAAGAAGAAGAAGAAGAAGAAGAAGAAGAAGAAGAAGAAGAAGAAGAAGGAGGAGGAGGAGGAGGAGGAGGAGGAGGAGGAGGAGAAGAAGAAGAAGAAGAAGAAGAAGAAGAAGAAGAAGAAGAAGAAGAAGAAGAATGATTGATTGATTGAATCTTTAATGGGTAAAGAATTAGGCACAGTAAAGGCCTTTTTACAATTCTGCCCATTTAACGACACAAAACATAAAAAATAAAGAACGACACAAAACATAAAAATAAAGAAATAAACTGAAATAAAATAAAATAATACAACATTTAATGAAATAAAATAAAATAATGCAACAAATAATGTGGTTATAGAAGTAGTAGTAGGAAGAAGAAGAAGAAGAAGAAGAAGAAGAAGAAGAAGAAGAAAAGAAGAAGAAAGAAGAAGAAGAAGAAAAACCTGCTACAGTTTCGCCATGGCGAAGTGGTTAGCTACGCAGTCTGATAACCGAAAGGTTGAGGCAGGTTCGAGCCGGCGCTGGGACTTAACCCTTTCACCGCCAAGCTCGCATTTATGCACAGGCGTGGTAGAGGACCCATGTCACTGAAAGGTGACCATTCATTGGTCTGTTATCCACGAACCTACTGCTTTTAATGTTCGGTGGTAGGATAGGCCATATTTTCTATACATCGCAGGGGGAATCGCCAGCTATTATTAGCCACTGTCTTTTCTGTTTTTATACCACAAGGGAATTTTGTACTCTAAATTGACTGGCGATGAAAGAGCTAAAAAACAACAACAAAAAAACAACCCAGAAGAACTTTGGTTCAGTTGTTTCTATTGTTTAATGAACGACCTCTCTTTTACGAAGTCCGAAAAGCAATTTTTGACTCACTTGTGTAAAACAAAGTGAGTCTATGTTTTAACCCGGTGTTCGGTTGTGTGTGTGTGTGTGTGTGTGTGTGTGTGTGTGTCCGTGGTAAACTTTAACATTGCCATTTTCTCTGCAAATACTTTGTCAGTTGACACCAAATTAGGCGTAAAAATAGGAAAAATTCAGTCCTTTCCAGTCATCTTGTTTAAAACAATATTGCACCTCTGGGATGGGCACACACAAAAAAAAGAAGCCTAATTATATGCAAACTGCATTTACTGTTATATTTATATTTTTTGTATTCTCTAAACTTGGCACTTTGATCTGATATTCTGACACAACAACAAGAGGAGTCATTATTATCAATTTCTGTTCAAACAGGAACTTCTTTTGCTCAGCATGGAAGTTTAATTTATTTTGCAAACGTTTTGGTGCAGATAGTAAAAAAAGGGAAATTACTCTGTAATTAATGCTAGGGGACTTAATTTGCTTTAAACTGATCTTTCTCATCTTAAACATTACATTTTGAAGTTATACTCAATACATAAAAAGCATGGATTAAAAAGAAAAAGAAAAAGTATATCACAAGTGAGTCTTGAAGGCCTGGTCTTTAATTTCACTTAAATATTTATTCCAAATGTTCACCGTTGATTCCAACCCCCTTCTACCCGGTTTTCCACCCAACTCACTATTCACACCCACCCACCCACCCTCCTCCACACCTTTCTTACCTTTTAAATGATAGCAACAAACGGGCGCAATAGCCGAGTGATTAAAGCGTTGGACTTTCAATCTGAGGGTCCCGGGTTCGAATCTCGGTAACGGCGCCTGGTGGGTAAAGGGTGACTTTTTTTTTCTCCCTATCTCCTAGGTCAACATATACGCAGACTTGCTAGTGCCTGAACCCCCTTCGTGTGTATACGCAAGCAGAAGATCAAATACGCACGTTAAAGATCCTATAATCCATGTCATACCCAGGATGCACCCCCTCCCGAAAGCGGAGTTTGGCTGCCGACAAGGCGGGATAAAAAAACAAACAAACAAAAAAAACACACACCCAACAAACAACAACCGATCATGCACGTAAAAGCCCGTTCGTGAACATTTAGTGAGCGTGGACGTTTCAGCCCACGGACACAGAAGAAGAAGAAGAAGAAAGAAGAAGAAGAAATGATAGCAACGATAGCATTCAAATGTGATTTTTTCCCCCTCTTTTTCGATTTTTTTTTCAACATACTTTTATTCGTTTCTATCAGAGAGGCGGAGAAGAAGGAGAAGGAGGAGGAGGAGCAGAAGAAGATGAAGAACATGAAGAAAAAAAAGAAGAAGAAGAAGATGGAGGAGGAGTATGTGGATAAGAAGAAGCCGAAAAACAAACAAACAAACAAAAAACAAAACAAAACACAAAAAACCCACAACCAAAAAACACGAAACAACAACAACAACAACAACAACAACAACACACACACACACACACACACACACACACACACAAAACCAAAACCAAATCAAAACCAACAGCAACAGAAAAGTTGTCACTTATAATTTATCTCCATATGATCATCTTAGTCACCATGCCCAGTCCAACTGACCATAATCATAACTATGCACATCTAAAGAAGCAAGACCCTATCTCACTCCCAACACAGACAGTCTTCGCTTCATCATAGCTATCGAACTGGCTGTTAATTTCCGAACAGAGCCATAGGCGTTCTCCAAATCTGCCTTAAAGCCAACCTCTACCCCCCTCACACTCACACACACACACACACACACACACACACACACACACACACACACACACACACACACACACACACACACACACACACACACACACACACACACACACACCACGTCGTAGAAATTTGACTTTGATTGATTTAAGACACGTACGTCAGTATGCATAGCGGTCTAGTTCAGTCCGAGAGACAGACAGACAGACAAGCAGACAGACTAACAGACAAAACCGAATGCTTGACCTCACACATGGTAAAAGATGGAGCATGAAAGAAAAAAAAAACCCATCAAAGAAGCAAACAAGAACAACAAGAACAACAACAACAACAACAACCCCCCAAAAAAACAACAACAACAACAACAACAAAAACAAAAAAAAACAAGCAAAAACAACAACAACAACACAAAAACAGACACATACACACACAAAACAACGACAACAAGCCCCCCCCCCCCACCCCCCCAAAAAAAAACCAAACAAACAAAAAAACAACAACAACAAAACAAAACAAAACAAAACTACAAAAACAAACACAAAAAACAAAAAACAACAATAAAGAAAAACAAAAGCAAACAAACACCTCCCCCCCCCCCCCCCCCGAAAAAACAACAACAACTAAAACCCCCAACAAT
>NC_134888.1:24266452-24271452 GCF_041734735.1 Babylonia areolata | reverse complement strand
CCAGTATTGTCCTTCCCCCCACCCCATCTTCTCCCAATCCCCTCCCACCACCCCTGGCTTCCATGGTCAGTTACTCATCTTTTCAAATGTTTTTTTATTATATTTTTTTTCAGTTCATCATTATCATGTCTCAGACTCAGGACAAGCTCCAACCGCCAAAACCACCATTTACACACTAACATCTGCATTGGTCACTCAACATGGTGCCCCTGTGGAACTGACAGCCAAACAACAGAACATCTGCTGCAGTCCTGCCCCCTCCATGAGGTGCTCAGGAAGAGGTATTGGCCCGACCTAACTCCAGTGACCCAGAAGCACTACAGCTGCCTTCATCGCGGAGACTTCTGCCAAACGTTTGGTGCACTGAGGAGGGCAATGAGACTGCTGACTCCCTTGCAAAGGAAGGCACTACACAAGAGCAGGTGGATAGGCTGATCATCAAGGCCAAACAATAGAAGAAGTAGATGCAACAGTACCCACACCACAAAAAGGTAGACCCCTACTACCTGCTGACTAGGCCAGAACAGGTGTTAGTGTTCGGACTCAGGACAGGCCACAACCGCCTAAACCACTATTTACACACTGCATTGGTCACTCAGCACAGTGCCCCTGTGGAACTGACAGCCAGATAACAGAACATCTGCTGCAGTCCTGCCCCCTCCGTGAGGTGCTCAGGAAGAGGTATTGGCCTGACCCCAACTCCAGTGACCCGGAAGCTCTACAGCTGCGTGGAGGACCTGCAACGTACAGCCGCCTTCATCGCGGAGACTGGGGTGTCTTTCTAACGAAGGAGAAGCAGAAGAAGAAGATGTCCTCCTGCCTTCCCTTTTGAGGCATCTTGCTTGGTTGGTGGTGGCAGATTCGGTTTGGCGTTGAGGAATTCTCACCCAGTGTTGACCAGTGATCAAGGTTCAAGGCCCCGTTTCGGCATTGTAGTGCGAGGGGGAGGGGATTGAGGAAGGAAAGAGAGAGAGAAAACAGAATGTGGAATAGATATAGAGTAGAAAATTTAAAATGGAGAGGGTGGGTGTCTGTAATAAATTGGAGAAAGAAAAAAAACATAATATTGGAGGAGTGTGTGTGAGTGACGGGATGTGGGAAGCGGGATTAGGACAGAAAATTAATCAATAAACCAATATTGTATGCAATACTTCTTTTTCTTTTTTTAAACCTTAACCTTAATCTCTGTTAATATCAAACGCTTCCACCTTTCTCGCCCGACTTGCAGTCTTATAAACGGACTTGGTTTTTTCCCCTCTCTACTTGACTTAAAGTGGTGGCTTGTGTGCTAGTCCTTCGGATGGGACGTTAAACTGAGGTCCAGTGTGTAGTGTGGTCTTGAAAAAGAACCCACGGCAACACAGAGTTGAGGCTGGCAAAATCATTTACGAAAAGCAACTTTGACAAGCATCTATCTATTTACCCAATTCTTTTTATATCAGTGAATAAACTCCACTGAAGGATGGACCACCTCAGTTATAGTGACTGAATACTGGATGACGAGATAGTATTTGCAAGTATGTGTACAGTGTGTGTGTGTGTGTGTGTGTGTGTGTGTGTGTGTGTGTGTGTGTGTGTGTGTGTGTGTGTGTGTGTGTGTGTGTGTGTGTGTGTGTGTGTGTGTGTGTGTGTGTGTGTGTGTGTGTGTGTGTGTGTGTGTGGCATCCAATCTTCCTTGCTGAAGAATGGATGTCCCCCTAACTGTCAAACAACTACAAGCCACTGAATAGAGTCAGCCGTGCCAGCCTCTCGAGATCCAAGGTGACCCCACAGTGTGCTTTGTACCATTGCAGCAGGAAAGCTGTAATTCTCATTGTGCTGAATGTCAGTAACATCTTTTCTTCTGCCTTCAGACGGTCCAGAATCCCGCTGCAATACTGATTTTACCTTCCTTCAGATCAGAACCTGTCCTTCCCCTCATTCGCGCTATGCATGGTTCCTTGGCAAAGCAATGAATACATATTCTCCCTCCTCAGCAGTAAAACTACGAATGGCTCCATTCCTTTTCCTTGAAGCTCTTTAACGTTGTTTATTCTCTTACCGGCCCTATTCATCCATTGATACTTGCTGCTTAGAATTTCTCTCTTTTCACTGGGTCTTACGGACAGCTCACGATTTCTTTCTGTTCCAAGCACTGATGTCGTGGAAGGGACTCTGTTCTGTATGTCCTTCACGGGATCAAAGAAACCGATTTTACGTCAAACGTCACGTGGTGATTGACCGATTGTGTTGAGATGTTCGACGATATTCGATGACATTTACTGGCTTTTCTTCACTATAGTCTGGCTGTTTTGTTTGCATTGTCACAACTGTTCTCTTTTAGGATTTAGTTTGTTTGTTAGTTCATGGGTTCAATATCGTAGTTCGCATTATCATAATCCAGTGATTTGAAGTCATGAAGCTGCAAAGAAACCAGATTTCTGACATTTGAGCTGAGCACGGGGCAGAGGATGACATGAAGCTGGGCTGGAAGAAACGCAAGCCTTTTATGTATGTGGCTTCCAGCCCAGCTGTCTCCTGCCTTGAAATGTTTGGTTTTGAAAAAGTGAAGCAGTGCAACTGCAGAGGCTCAGCATTCTGGAAGCTTAAGCCAGGAAGCAAGTTATGTCTCCACATCCATAGAGGTGCTTCAAAGATGAAAGAGATGCATGCATGACATTTAGAGCGGGAAAACCATTAATGCAATCTGAGGGTCCCGGGTTCGTATCTCGGCAACGGCGCCTGGTGGGTAAAAGGTGGAGATTTTTTCCGATCTCCCAGGTCAACATATGTGCAGACCTGCTTGTGCCTGCACCCCCTTCGTGTGTATACGCAAGCTGAAGATCAAATACGCACGTTAAAGATCCATGTAATCCATGTCAGCATTCGATGGGTTATGGAAACAAGAACATACCCAGCATGCACACCCCCAGTAACATTGTTTGTTTGTTCAGAGGTTCAATATTGTAATTTTCTATGTCATAATTCAGTTATGTGAAGTGATGATGTTGCAAACAAACCGTAATTCTGTGATTTGAAGTGCGCATGGGGCAGAGGATGACGCAAAGTTGGGATGGAAAAAATGTAGGGCCTGTTATGTATGTTGCGATCAGCTCAACACCTCCCAGCCTTTAGATGTTGTGAGAAAAGTGAAGCAGTGCAACTACAGAGACACAACATTCTGAAAGCTGAGGCCACAAAGTTATGGCACCACATCCATAGAGGTGCTTCAAAGAAGAAAGAGATGCATGCATCATTCTCAAAGACATTTAGTGCAGGAAAACCATTAAGCCAGTTCTGTAGGTCTGTGGAAATGATAATGAGCTGATCTTTGTTGTTGACATGCTCCATCGTCATGTCTATCTCTCTTTCAGCATCTTCATCATTATCTGTCATCACAACTGTCTTACCATCTCTTTTTCATGGTTATTTAAGAGCTCACGTGTTTTTCTCCGTTCCTTTGAAGTGTGTAACTGCTTGGGAACGCATTACGTAACTACGTCTGTCGCCTTCTTTATTACCAGAGACTGCGTCTTTTCTCTCTTTGCACTCAGCATGTCAAGCACACAGTATGCACAACCTTTTACAGGGTCTGTCAGGTTTTTAGCTGTGTTGAATTTGGTTTTATGTTTGCTTGTGTGTTTTTTTCTCTATGTATTTCTCTCTCACCGTTTACTGACAAACATCTTTTCTCACTACTTTTGTATTATTATTATTATCAGTTTCTCGTTCTTTTCCTTCCTAATCGGTATCTGAAACACGAAGGTGGTCCTCTAGCTATAAATCGTCGAACAGTTTAACAGAGAATGTGATTTTTTTTTAAATGTGTGTGTGTGTGTGTGTGTGGGGGGGGGTGCGGAGGGGTGTTTGTGCATATACATATATTGTTTTTGTGTATGCGTGCAAGTGCTTGTGCGTGCATTCGTGCCTGCCTGTTCATGTTCGTGCATCATGCATGAATGGCCCACGTGACATTGCATGTGTATTGAGCTAGTCGGGATGAAGAGCGTGTACAAACGAGAGCAAGCACTCTCACATCCAGTGTAGTGGACCAGGGTATGACAGTCAGTCGTGTCCCACAATGGCCATCAATCAAAGCAGCAGAGGAGGCATCTCCTGTCCTGAATCACTGAGCTAGAATTTCGATCATTGTGGAGAATGTCTTGCCCCAAGTTACATCCCCACTCTCTCGGCCAAGTAAGGGCAGTAAGACAGTCAGCGTTGGGATGGTCCCCCAAAGGCCAGCTAGCCCCCCCCCCCCCCCCCGCCCACCCCCCACCCAAGGCTGCAGCACTAAGGTAAACAGTGGGCCACAATCTTGCTTTGGGTTGAGGTCCTTCATATCACGGCACACAGGGACCAGCGGTGGTAGTGAAGTGAAGGGGGGTGACAAAGATTCACAATGAAATATTCTCTGCAGTTATAGTGAACAGTTATTTTGACGAATGGCCCCGGTTTCTCTCTCTCTCTCTCTCTCTCTCCCATTACATTACTCCTTAGGTGATGTTCACTTTCCAGTGTGTTATTATTGTTGCTACTATGTTAGTATTAGTATTATCATTAATATTTTCATTGTTGTTGTTGTCAGTGGTAGTTGCGGTAATAGTAGTTTTTGTTGTTGTTGTTGTTTTTCTTGTTTACTTTAGTTTTGTCTTGCACTTCAACCTTCTTTTCATTGTCAAATAATGTGTGTATTTTCGCCATTGCGTTTGTGTATTGCTTGTTACATATGAACGAGCACGATATAAGCTCATGCTTGTTGTTGCTCAAGTCTTCTTAATTGAACGCTGTATTGCACCTTGTTTCTCGATATTAAAAATGTTTAAACCAAGGGGGGTGACAAACTGCAGACTGCTGTGTTCAAACAATGGCAGGAAGACCTATAGGGCTGAAGACAGAGGTACTGTAGCTGGGGACATGACAGCGTGCGCTCTCTTACAAACCAAGGCATCACGCAGTCTATCACATAATTATGGTGGCTACAGTCCCGTGAACGTCAAGAAGAAAAAGGAAGACATAAT
>NC_134888.1:24253952-24258952 GCF_041734735.1 Babylonia areolata | reverse complement strand
GTGAAATTCGGGCTGCTCTCTCCAGGGAGAGCGCGTCGCTACACTACAGCGCCACCCTTTTTTTTTTTTTTGTATTTTTTTCTGCGAGCAGTTTTATTTGTTTTTTCCTATCGAAGTGGATTTTTCTACAGAAGTTTGCCAGGAACAACCCTTTTGTTGCCGTGGGTTCTTTTACGTGCGCTAAGTGCATACTGCACACGGGATCTCGGTTTATCGTCTCATCCGAATGACTAGCGTCCAGACCAGAACTCAAGGTCTAGTGGAGGGGGAGAAAATATCAGCGGCCGAGCCGTGATTCGAACCAGCGCGTTCAGGTTCTCTCGCTTCCTATGCGGACGCGTTACCTCTAGGCCATCACTCCACTGATTGTGATAGATACACAGATACATACCTATTCATGCACTCAAGGCCTGACTATAAGAGCGTTGAGTTGTGCTTGCTTGGTCAGGCATCTGCCTATCTGATGTGGTGCAGCGCAGATGGATTTGTCCGGATGAAGGCAGTGACGCACCTCCTTGAGAAACTGAAACTTACTTCTGAGTTGGAGTGGCCGTGGTCAGCCCGATACTCCCCCGTGTCAATACTCCACCGTGTCGATACTCCTTGGTGTTGATACTCCCCTTTGTCGATACTCCCCCGTGTCAATACTCCCCCGGGCTGATACTCCCTCGTGTCGATACTCCCCGTGTCAATACTCCCCCGTGTCAAAAGAAGACAAGAATGACTGCAGGATTCTTCAAAGACAAAAAACTAAAGTTTATAAAAACCTTTTGGGTGGTAGTTGAATCCTCTTTGTTTTGACACGACGTTTCGGACCATAGGCCCGTTGTCAAGTGATGAGAAGAGGACAGTGTGAATAGGAAAGCCTGTGTGAGGAACGGGTGATGACATCTCACTACTTTCTGTTTTGATGGGCCGTGCACACTAAACACTTGCTGATCACCATTCAGTGCCATACGTACTCACTCACCCCCTCCCCCCACACACACGCACACACACCCACACACACACAAATTTTGCATACACATATATATTGCTTCTAAAAAGAGGGATAGGAGGTAAAGAAAGAATAAGGACAGAGAGATCAAGGCAGAAGGGCCCAGGCGCCAGGCGTCAGTGACTCTGATGTTCAATCCACTCGGCTGTGCGGTCCCCATGTGGTCAATGACGCGGCTCTCCATGTACTTTCTGTACGTGCTGTCACTGGGGTTCTGCCACACAGCTGAGATTCTTGCATGGGTGAAGCTGTGGTGTGGGTCAGTAAAATGCTGGCCGATAGGATTATTGTAGCCTGGCTTCATCGACCTCAGGTGTTCGGAGAAGCGCTCGCTCAAAGAACGATAGGTCTCCCCCACATACAGTTTGGAGCAGAGGGTGCAGGACAGAATGTATACAATGTCAGTGGACTGGCAGTTGAGATGACATTTCACAGTAAAAGTCCCAGAGGGTCCAACGACTGAACCTGAGGTGTCTATAAAGGGACAGGTCTTGCACTTTTGATCCCCACAGGGTCTGCACCCTGGTGAGGTTGAATGGCTGGTAAGGGGTCTGAGTTTGGACTTCACGAGCATGTCACGTGCCTTTCAGAGAGACAAGAACCTACGTGACATGCTCGTAGTTCAAGTTCTCTCGTTTCCACAGTGACTGGTCATCTTCGTATTTTAATGATCTGTTTTGTGCTTAGTCTGCATATCACTCTCTCGTTTCCACAGTAACTGTTCTTCATTGTGTTCTAAACAATGTCTTTTGTGCTCTGTGCTTTGTGCTTAGTCTGCATATCATTTTCTCGTTTCCACAGTAAATGGTATTCTTCGTGTTTTTAATGATCTGCTTTGTGCTTTGTCTGCATATCACTCTCTCGTTTCCACAGTAAATGGTAATTCTTCGTGTTTTTAATGGTCTGTTGTGTGCTTTGTCTGCATACCTCTCTCTCGTTTCCACAGTAACTGTTCTTCTTTGTGTTCTAAACAATGTCTTTTGTGCTCGTGATGACTCCATAGTCTCTCTCTCCTCACACTGTTTGACCATAGTGACACGCAGTGCCCAAGGACACGTTTCATGAATTCCTAAAAGCACGCCCCGCTTGTCATACTAAGAGCTCTCCCAGACAGTCCGCGACCCTCAATACTTTGCCAAGTTCTCTCGTTTCCACAGTGACTGGCCATCTTCGCATTTTAATGATCTGCTTTGTGCTTAGTCTGCATATCATTTTCTCGTTTCCACAGTAAATGATAATTTTTCGTGTTTTTAATGATCTGCTTTGTGCTTAGTCTGCATATCATTTTCTCGTTTCCACAGTGACTATCATCTTCATATTTTAATGATCTGCTTTGTGCTTAGTCTGCATATCATTTTCTCGTTTCCACAGTGACTGGTCATCTTCGTTTTTTAATGATCTGCTTTGTGCTTTGTCTGCATATCATTTTCTCGTTTCCACAGTAATGGTATTCTTCGTGTTTTTAATGATCTGCTTTGTGCTTTGTCTGCATATCATTTTCTCGTTTCCACAGTGACTGGTCATCTTCGTATTTTAATTATCTGTTTTGTGCTTTGTCTGCATATCATTTTCTCGTTTCCACAGTGACTGGTCATCTTCGTATTTTAATGATCTGCTTTGTGCTTTGTCTGCATATCATTTTCTCGTTTCCACAGTGGCTGGTCATCTTCGTATTTTAATGATCTGCTTTGTGCTTTGTCTGCATATCATTTTCTCGTTTCCACAGTAAATGGTATTCTTCGTGTTTTTAATGATCTGCTTTGTGCTTAGTCTGCATATCACTCTCGTTTCTACAGTAAATGGTACTTCTTCGTGTTTTTAATGTGCTTAGTCTGCATATCACTCTCTCATTTACACAGTAAATGGTACTTCTTCGTGTTTTTAATGATCTGTTTTGTGCTTTGTCTGCATACCACTCTCTCGTTTCCACAGTAACTGTTCTTCTTTGTGTTCTAAACAATGTCTTTTGTGCTCGTGATGACTCCATAGTCTCTCCCTCCTCACACTGTTTGACCATAGTGACACGCAGTGCCCAAGGACACGTTTCATGAATTCCTAAAAGCACGCCCCGCTTGTCATACTAAGAGCTCTCCCAGACACTCAACACTTTGCCAAGTTCTCTCGTTTCCACAGTAACTGGTCATCTTCGTATTTTAATGATCTGCTTTGTGCTTTGTCTGCATATCATTTTCTCGTTTCCACAGTAAATGGTATTCTTCGTGTTTTTAATGATCTGCTTTGTGCTTAGTCTGCATATCATTTTCTCGTTTCCACAGTAAATGATAATTTTTCGTGTTTTTAATGATCTGCTTTGTGCTTAGTCTGCATATCATTTTCTCGTTTCCACAGTAAATGGTATTCTTCGTGTTCTAAACAATGTTTGACCTTAGTGTCCAGGGACACGTTTCATAAACTCCTAAAAGTACGCCTGCTTGTCATGCTAACAGCTCTGCCAGACACACAGACAGGCCTTTCAGGAACTGTCTGAACCGAGACGACTGTCTTGTCCTTCTGGCGAAGGGGAACGATTTACCAGACGGTGGAGGGTCTCTGGGTTAGGATGTGGAGGGGAGGGCGGGGGGGGGGGGGGGGGGGGGGGGCAGGGTTACCAGAGGGCGGAGGGCGACAGGGGTGGGGGGGGGTGTAGTGTGGGGGTTGGGTGGGGGTAGGGGGGTGGGTAGGGCGAGGGAAAAGAGATCATCGTCTGGGTCAGTCTGTTATTCTGTCTGCTCGGTCCTGCCTGCAGCACGGCGATTCCCCTTTGAGACCAGTCAGATGTGAATATACAGAATGTATGTGGTCCACTGTCAGTGCCTGTCGCTGTATTGGCACACATTTCAGAGTTAGTTGCTGTACACATTGACTTCATGTAATGTGCATGCACTTGGGTGCAGCTGTTGCTTCACGATAAACTTTATATTTCCCATAAAAGCGGAAATTTCAGAGCGTGCCTTACCGACGAGACATGGTGACAGCAGAAGTGCAGCATGAGTAATAACACACAACAGTAAAACATAACGCACACACAAGCGCATGCACACACACGCGCGCGCACGTGCGCACACACACACACATAGTTAAATGATGGGGGCAAAGTGGTTAGCAGCATGTGCTGTGTGTGTGTGTGTGTGTGTGTGTGTGTGTGTGTGTGTGTGTGTGCGCGCGTGCGTCTTTGTATGTGTATGTGCGTGTCTGTGTCAGTGTGTGTCTGTGTTTCTGTGTCTCTGTGTCTGCAAGCGCATGTGTGTATCCATGAATGTGTGAATGTACGGGAGTCTGTGAGTGTGTGTGTATGTGTAAAACATGCAGTCAGCAACAAACAACCCTTTGCCTGGCAAGCATTTAACCATCACTGTGGAGTCGGCCCCACCAACCTATATCTGCAGTAATTCCTACTACTACTACTACAACGACGACGATGACTACATCTACTACTACTACTACGACGACGACGACGATGATTATATCTACTACTACTACTACTACTACGACGACGACGACGACGTGGTGAATATGATTATGATGATGATGATTTTTATTACTACTACTACTACTGCTACGACGACGACGACAACGACGATGACTACAATTACTACTACTACGACGACGACGATGATGATGATGATTACTACTACTACTACTACTACTACGACGACGACGACGACGTGGTGATTATGATGATGATTATATTTACTACTACTACTACTACGATGACGACGACGACGACGACGACGATGATGATGATGATTATATCTATTACTACTACTACTACTACGACGACGACGACGACGACGTGGTGATTATGATAATGATTATATCTACTACTACTACTACTTCTGCTGCTACTTTCTACTACTACTACTACTACGATGATGATGATGATGATGATGATGATTACACGTTTTTTTTTTCCCCTAAGGCCAGAATGAGTGAGTTGGCCAGTTACGTCGCTGTGCAGATGGGGTGGTGTAACGCATATTGGGATTATTCCGAACGCGTTAAC
>NC_134888.1:24238952-24246452 GCF_041734735.1 Babylonia areolata | reverse complement strand
CACACACAGATTCATACATACACACACACACACATATACATAGATAGATGGATAGATAGATAGATAGATAGATAGATAGATAGATAGATAGATATGCACACACACACACACACACACACACACACACACACACACAGAAAGTTTGAGAGAGAGAGAGAGAGAGAGAGAGAGAGAGATTCATACACACACACACACACACACACACACACACACACACACACACACACACAGATTCACACACACACACACACACACACACACACACACACACACACACAGAGATTCACACACACACACACACACACACACACACACACACACACACACAGATTCACACACACACACACACACACACAGAGATTCACACACACACACACACACACACACACACACACACACACACACACACACACACACACACACACACACATAACATTTGGGCCTCCAGTCTGTAAATACAGGTGCACATTAACAAGTGGCTTATACAGAAAGTAAAGAAAACAATGAAATGACAGTGATATCACACACACACACACACACACACACACACACACACACACACACGCACGCACGCACACACACACATACATATGTGTATGTGTGTGTGTGTGTGCGTGCGTGCGTGCGTGTGTGTGTGTGTGTGTGTGTGTGTGTTCGTACATATATATATATATATATATATATATATATGCACAGAGAGAGGGGGAGAAGGGGGGGAAAGGAGTGACAGTAGATGGATGAGCAATATTATACACTGATGTAAGAGACTGGTACAATCTATCAACACACGTCTATGACTTATTACCGAATGCGTAAAATTTACTATACATTTGTTGTGGGTTTTTTTTTTTCTTCTTTAGTTTATTCCCACCCCCACCCCCCATCTCTTTTTCACTGCATACTTCATCCTCCACCCTCACCCCCAACATAAGACACAAGATAAAACTACAATTTTGCTTTCGTTTTTTGCATTGAACATTGTCAGCAGTAGTGTGTCAAATATTCAGAGCGCATGAAGAAGTGAATCAGAAAACTGGCAAAAAAATGTCCAGATTCCAAGACTTTCTTAATCATTATGCCTGAATGACTAGCAATGTTCAAACAGATCCCTCCCCTCCGTCCTGATGGAGTCTCCCGTCGGACCGACGGATGAGTAGGCAGGCAGGCATATCTGTCGGTGTGTGTCTTCATATGGGAAAAGAGGCCGATTCTGGATGCGCAGCACTTCCCACAGGTGTTGCATGGGAAAACGTCTCCAGAAGCTGAGCCCTGCTTTCTTCGCTCACGCTGCTCCATAATGGCCAGCGTTCTCTTGTTTTCGAACGTCTTTATGCCACTCGTCCGCATTACACGCAGACTACACATAGCCCTACACACAGCCACACGCATACACTAAACAAAAAATACACAGTACGAGAAATTAAAAAAAAAGAAAAAAAAGAAAAAAGAAAAGAAAGATGATTAAAACCGATTTAACCCATTCAGTACGGCCAGTCCTCTCTTCTCCTCTACACAGACCCCTCGGATGTCCAGTGGGTGTCTGAATGACCCAACCTTTGGCTTCCGTCGTCAGAATTGTGGTATTCTTTGTCAACATTCACCTCTTCAGTATAAGAGCCTTCCGCTTGCAATATTTTGATGATGGTAATTGGGATGAAACGCTGTTAACGTCGTCTCTTTCGCCGTTCGTATGGAGAGAGTTAAAACATTTTTGCTGAACTGATGGAAAGCTGAAGATACGGATGACTTTTTTTTCAAGAAACTGAAAGACAAGAGAAAAAGAGAGGGAGGCATATAGGGACAGACATAGAGACAAACAGACACACAGACAAATACACAGACAGACAGAGAGCAAACATCTCCCAGGTCTTCTCAAAACAGTGGTGATTAATGATGAAACCAGTCACGTCCATACAGTTGACGGAGTGGTGTCAAAGCAGCTTATTAGACATGCCAGACAGTTGATTTAGACAGGCTGCAAGCCGGCTGTCTGCCTTGCTGTTCACTGTGTGCACTGCTGTCTACGTGGGCAGCAGGGGAACACACACACACACACACAGACACACACACACACACAGACACACACACACACACACAGAGTTGTTACCCGCGTTTCACGTGCACGTCTGAGTAAAATGGAAAGTCGGGCTGTACAGTGCCAACCAAGGCTGTCGGTGGTGAATAGCTTCGATTGAAAAGTTACATGTCTGCTGGATTCTTGGCACTTTTGATTTTTTTTATTATATTTTTTGACTCTCTGACCCCCCCCCCCCCTCCCCACCGCGCCCCCCCCCTCTCTCTCTGTATGTGTAGAGTTTGATGTGAATCTGTTTGCATATCACAAGGTGTGGTGCTTCTGAATGGGGTACCACTAAAATTTGTGATGCGGACAGTACACATTGTGAATGAGTCAAAACCGCAACTGTAGTCTTGATGAAAAGAAATCTTATGCACTTGCTTTTACTCACTTTTTACCTCGTTGTTCAGTTGGGCTCAGACACGTACGTGTGAGTCAAAAATAACGACAAGCTTGGGTGTTAAGATATCTCCATACTTTGAAGGGGTGTGTTGTGTGTGTGTGTGTGTGGGGGGGGGGATGGGGGGGGTACCACAAATGAAGAGCATTTTAATTTCTGAAATATAGAGAGATAAAAAAAAAAAGACAACTGGATAATCTCCTGTTGCCAGCGAAAATGTTACAATGGCAACAAAATTAGCAGTGGCAGTTTGTATAAGAAGCAGCGGCAGTAGTAGTAGTAGCAGCAGTAGTAGTAGTAGTAGTAGTAGTAGTAGAAGCAGCAGCAGCAACAGTATCAGTAGCAGTGGAAGTAGCAGCAACAATAGCAGCAGTAGTACCTGTAGTCAGTAGGAGCAGCAGCAGGAGCAGCAGAAGTAGCAGGAGCAGCAGTAGTAGTAGTAGTAGCAGTAGTAGTAGTAGTAGTAGCAGCAGCAACAGTTTTAGCAGTAGCAGTTGAAGAAGGACAGCAGCAGTAGCACAAGCAAAAAAAAAAAAAAAAAAATCTTGATATCTTGAAAGTCAAATATTTCTGTCATGGTAAAAACTCAGGCAGTATCGGCTATTAGGTGTGATGTCACTGTATTTGAATAAGCACCCAGGGTGACTCGGAACAAGCTGGGTTTGAGAAATGTACATCTAAAACCCTCCGGCGAATGAATAGAATTGATCTCCTTGGGAAAACCCCATTTGTATATAATTCGTAAATGGTGTCGTATGCACATTTGAAGTTTCGCAAAAGTTGGTAAAAGCTTCTTTTTTTTCTGTGAAGAAAAACACCCCCAGTTAAACCATCGATCTTATTCTCTTCTTCTCAGGCAGCTCTGATTTCCTGAGCTTACTGTGCACATGGGAGGCAGACTTGGGTTGCACATGCTGGCTATATCAGTTTGTAAAGAGAGAGAGAGAGAGAGAGACAGACAGACAGACAGACAGACAGAGAGAGAGAGAGAGAGAGAGAGAGAGAGAGAGAGAGAGAGGACGTATTGAAATTGAGTGAGAGAGTACCAGCTTTCTCCTCCGTTCCTCAGACACCAAACCTCCCATTCCATCTCCTTATCCTCTTTCAATCCGCTTTTTGTCCCACTCTTATTGGATCCCCTTCTCTGACTCACACACCACCACCCCTGTCCTTCACTCTCTCTCTCCATCCCTTCCACCCACTCTCTCTCCCTCCATCCCTTCCACCCACTCTCTCTCCATCCCTTCCACCCACTCTCCCTCCATCCCTTCCACCCACTCTCCCTTCATCTCTTCCACCCACTCTCCCTCCATCCCTTCTACCCACTCTCTCTCTCTATCCCTTCTACCCACTCTCTCTCTCTATCCCTTCTACCCACTCTCTCTCCCTCCATCCCTTCCACCCACTCTCCTCATTCCTTCACCCACTCTCTCTCCATCCTTCCACCCACTCTCTCCCTTCATCCATTCCACCCACTCTCTCCATCCCTTCCACCACTCTCCCTTCATCTCTTCCACCCACTCTCCCTCCATCCCTTCCACCCACTCTCCCTCCATCCCTTCCACCCACTCTCTCCCTCCATCCCTTCCACCCACTCTCTATCCCTCCATCCCTTCCACGCACTCTCCCTCCACCCCTTCCACCCACTCTCTCTCTCTCCATCCCTTCCACCCACTCTTCCTCCACCCCTTCCACCCACTCTCCCTCCATCCCTTCCACCCACTCTCTCTTCCTCCACCCCTTCCACCCACTCTCCCTCCATCCCTTCCACCCACTCTCTCTCCCTCCATCCCTTCCACCCACTCTCTTCCTCCACCCCTTCCACCCACTCTCCCTCCATCCCTTTCATCCACTCTCTCCCTCCATCCCTTCCACCCACTCTCCCTTCATCCCTTCCACCCACTCTCCCTCCACCCCTTCCACCCACTCTCCCTCCACCCCTTCCACCCACTCTCCCTCCACCCCTTCCACCCACTCTCCCTCCATCCCTTCCATCCCTCCACCCCACCCACTCTCTCCCTCCACCCCTTCCACCCACTCTCCCTCCACCCCTTCCACCCACTCTCCCTCCACCCCTTCCACCCACTCTCCCTCCCTCCATCTCCCTCCCTCCATTCCACCCACCCACACTATCAGCCACCTGCCCCCCCCCCCACGCCCCCCCCCCCCCCACCCCTGCTCATCGCATCCCTCCCTACTGTCTAGACAGACACGTGTCACCAACACTGCGTGAAACACCATTGAACCACACAAGCCTGTAGTGCTGGCGCAGTAGTAGTGAGTCAGGAAGACAGACAGACAAACAAACAAACAAACAAACGGAGAGACTAGACAGCACAGCAAGCTGCTCACCCTGTCTATAACTCGGGTGTCTGTCCCTCCGCAAATCCATCTGATATATTATATCGCTTGGTCATACTGTCCTGTTTGTTTGTTTGTTTTGACGGGCGCAATAGCCGAGTGGTTAAAGCGTTGGACTGTCAATCTGAGGGTCCCGGGTTCGAATCACGGTGACGGCGCCTGCTGGTGGGTAAAGGGTGGAGATTTTTACGATCTCCCAGGTCAACTTATGTGCAGACCTGCTTAGTGCCTGAACCCCCTTCGTGTGTATACGCAAGCAGAAGATCAAATACGCACGTTAGAGATCTTGTAATCCATGTCAGCGTTTGGTGGGTTATGGAAACAAGAACATACCCAGCATGCACACCCCCCGAAAACGGAGTATGGCTGCCTACATGGCGGGGTAAAAACGGTCATACACGTAAAAGCCCACTCGTGTGCATACGAGTGAACGCAGAAGAAGAAGAAGAAGAAGTTTGTTTGTTTGTTTATTACTCACACACACACACACACACACACACACACACACGAGGTGACCGGGCAGCTGTTGTTTTGTTTCAATCCCTCACCTCCTCCCCTCCTCTCCCCTCCCCTCCCTCCTGGCTCCTGTTCACCCCCATCCCCCACCCCCACGCCCTCGCTGCCCCCCTCCCCCCCCCACTTTCACCCCCAGCCAATCAGGGTTAGATTTCTTGATCTATCTGCTTACTTAAAGAAAAAAATCTGTTCATTTCATTGACTTATTATCTAAAAAAAAAAAAAAAAACCTATTCAAATTTAGATTTTCATTTTCTATTTCTTGAGTTATTTGTGTTATTTGTTATTGAATCATTTATTTATCTTATGATGTATTCATTTATTTGTTTATGCACCTCCCCCCCCTCCCCATCCCCCTCCCACCACGCCCCCTCCCCCCCCCTCCCCCTCAAGGCCGGACTAAGCGCGTTGCGTTACGCTGCTGGTCAGGCATCTGTTCTCTGTGTGTGTGTGTGTGTGTGTGTGTGTGTGTGTGTGTGTGTGTGTGTGTGTGTGTGTGTGTGTGTGTGTGTGTGTGTGTGATTCCGGAACAGACTCCTCACACAGTACACAGACACGGCGTCTAGACATGACCAACACCACCACCACCACCACCACCACCACAACGAACCAGTGTCGGAGAGGGCGAAGATCCTACCCCGCATGTGTGTGTGCATTCACAACAAACAACAAGTGGAATGATGGCCTAGAGGTAACGCGTCCGCCTAGGAAACGAGAGAATCTGAGCGCGCTGGTTCGAATCACGGCCGAGCCGCCGATATTTTCTCCCCCTCCACTAGACCGTGAGTGGTGGTCTGGACGCTAGTCATTCGGATGAGACGATAAACCGATGTCCCGTGTGCAGCATGCACTTAGCGCACGTAAAAGAACCCACGGCAACAAAAGGGTTGCTCCTGGCAAAATTCTGTAGAAAAAATCCACTTCGATAGGAAAAACAAGGGAGGGGGGGCGGGGGGGGGGGGGGGGGCGTTGGGGGGGTTGGGGAGGGTCTACCTACCCTAATCAATAGTTCACCCAGTCCCCTACCCCACCACCGCCGCACCCCCCCCCCCCCCGCCCCACACACACACCCCTCCACCACCTACCCCCACCACCCACATCATATCATAAACGCCTGTTTGCCATATACTGACAACTCTCTGAGACAGACAGACAGACAGACAGACAGACAGACAGACACAGACAAGGCTCTCCTGAAACTCCAGTGTGTGCCTGAACCGAGACTTGTCTTGTCTTTCTGGTTTGAAAGGGGAGGGGGGAAGGGGGGGGGGGGCGGGATTACCAGACTGGGGAGGGGGGGAACTTTGGGTCAGGGTGTGGGGAAGTGTGGGGGGTCCGGGGGAAGGGGAGAGGGGGGGGGACAGAAGGAGGTGGTGGGGTGGGGGTGCGGTGTGGAGGTGGTGGGGGAGTAGTGTGGGGGAGTAGGGGGTTATCGTGAGGGAAAAGAGACCATCGTCTGGGTCAGTCTGTTATTCTGTCACCAGGCCCTGCCGTGCCTGCAGCACGATTCCCCTTTTTGAGAGACCAGTCAGATGATGAATGTCAGTGCAGAATAATGTTAAAGTGTTCACTGTCACTAGTCAGTGGATCTGACACTGTCCACTGGCACACGTTTTAGGAGTTGTTGTTTGTAAGCACATGAACAGGATGCTGTGTTTGTCATTCATGTGAACTTGTGCGCGCACAGCAGCCGGTGTCGCTGTGTGTGGCCTGGTAACAGAGATGCGTTTCTGATTATGTGGGAAATTGAAAGCAGTGCATGTAATCGAGAGAAAAAAAAAGAAGAAGAAAAAAAAAGCAAAAAAAAAAAAAGCGGCGACAGCAGCAGAAGCAGCGAAAACGCTTATCACGATATCACGATAGTAACCCCCGGCCACTTCGCCAGTATTATTCACACATACAGGCAAACTCACACACACACACACACACACACACACACACACACACACACACACACACACACACACACACAGACAACTCGCAGACGCAAACACACACACACACACACACACAACTCGCAGGCGCACACAACAGACACACACACACACACACACACACAGACAGACAGACACACAGACACACACACAGACACACACACACACACAGACACACAGACACACACACACACACACATATACACACACAC
>NC_134888.1:24226452-24231452 GCF_041734735.1 Babylonia areolata | reverse complement strand
TTTGAAACTGGTAACACGTGTTCAGTAATTTCTGGAGGCAAGAAAAAGGCTTCATATCAAAACAGCGGGTTAAAACGTGCTCTACCGTTAAACGTCCCTTGCAAATGCATTCAATATTTTCTGACTAAGCGCGTTGGGTTACGCTGCTGGTCAGGCATCTGCTTGGCAGATGTGGTGTAGCGTATATGGATTTGTCCGAACGCAGTGACGCCTCCTTGAGCTACTGAAACTGAAACTCAATATTTTCACAATATTCTTTTCTACAGCTCTTCGTGGTTTGTCATCAAGTTTGTTCGCGAGTGGAGTGCCCACCCACCCCACCCTCCTCCCCCCGACCCAAAAACGGAGTATGGCTGCCTACATGGCGGGGGGGGGGGGGGGGTGGGGGGGGGTAAAAACGGTCATGCATGTAAAAGCCCACCCGTGTACATCCGAGTGAACGGGGGAGTTGCAGCCCACGAACGAAAAAGAAGAAGAAGAAGCAGAAGAAGAGTAGAGTGTCTTGTCTTGCATTACTAAAAACGGTCATACACGTAAAAGCCCACTCGTGTACATTCGAGTGAACGTGGGAGTTGCAACCCACGAACGAAGAAGAAGAAGAAGAAGAAGAGTGGAGTGTCTTGTCTTGCCGTACAGGGCGGAGGGGAGGGGGACGGGGGCAGGAGGGGTTGGGGGGTTTGGGGGGCGAGGGGGGAGCGGAGGGGGGCTCGGGGGAGCTACGGGGGGAGGGGGGTGGAGGGGAGAAAGGGAAGGAGGGGCAGTTTTGTTGGAGAATGTGCTCCTCTGCCTCGTCTTCCTGTCCACAAGGGAGGGACAGGTGTTTTAGATGGCACCAGCTTCAGTTTTCGGTACATTGTGAATAAAGGTACACATCTCTGTTAATGCTTTTTAGGCTCTGCACCGGTACCAGAACAACAAATGGGTCATGTCTTGTGTAGACGTACGTACATGTACTCGTAGAAAATAACCACTGAAACAGAACACAGGTGGAAAAAAAAGAAAAAAAGAATCATGATAGAATGGATAAACATGAACTGGGCCTTGGTTGTGACCGTGACCAGTGCAGTGTCAAGGTAAAAAAAAAAAAAAAAAACAAAAAAAACAACAGAAACCCCCCCCCCAAAAAACCCCAGCCTTATCATAACTCTAATAGTACTGTTGTCCCAAACCCATGGCAATGTGAGTGTGTGTGATGGGAGAGCAGAGAGAATGGGAGTACTTGCCAAACAGAACATTGAAATCTCTTGATTCCTCCCAGCTAACTGTTCCCCGATACATCCTTAACTCCTGTGGAAAGAGGTCAACAACTTGGAATTCTCTGCCTCTTGCTCTCAGACAAACAACTCATCTATCTACCTTTAAAGCAAATCTTTAAACTTATCTCTTTAAAAAATACTTGCCAAAACTCAAAATGAAATAGTGCTGTTGTCCCAGGCCCATGGCAATGTGAGTGTGTGTGATGGGAGAGTAGAGAGAATGGGAGTGGGTAGATGGATGGTGGTGGTGTGGTTCGAAAGGGAGAATGACCCCATTTTTACCCTTTCTACCTTTTCTATCCAAAATTTTATTTTACAATTTTTACAAAATCTCTGGCACGCAGATTACAATTATGTTCCTTTTTACATGTATGTATTTTAAGTGAAAATAGCTGTCATCTCAGCCGTTTAATCATGTGTGTGTCTGTGCGTGGGTGTTAGTGTGAGTGTTGGAGTGTAACAGTTGTAGTATTGATAGTATGCTACATTGTGAGTTTTATGCATTGTGTTTTTTTTTAATAATTTTCTTTATAATATTAATGATTTTGTTTTATGTTTCTACTACTTTTCATATGCTTTCTTGTTTCACTTTAGGTACTGGGTTGTAAAGCGCTTAGAGCTTGCTTATGCTTGTTAATAGCGCTATATAAAAATAAATTATTATTATTATTATTATCATTCTTCTTCTTCTTCTTATTATTATTATTATTAAGGTCGTCGTTACAGAGTTCATAATAACATGATAATTATGAAAAGCTCCGCTGCAAGTTTATTATTTTGAACAGCTGAATTTTTTCGTCAGTTCGGTGGCCGCTAATGTGTTCTGTGCCACTGCAACATTCCCTCAAGGCCTGACTAAGCGCGTTGGGTTACGCTGCTAGTCACGCATCTGCTTGGCAGATGTGGTGTAGCGTATATGGATTTGTCCGAACGCAGTGGCGCCTCCTTGAGCTACTGATACTGAAACTGAAACTGCAACATTCCACACGCAAGTTCATCTCTGTCCTCTCTCTGTGTGAAGTCTGTTCGTGTTAAGAGAATAGATAAGCAAACAAACACATAAACAGATAAATAAATGAATAAATAGATAAATAGATGAATGAATAAACAGTAGATAACAAATAAACAAATACACAAACAGTAGGTAAATCAACAAAATGAATAAACAATTAAACAAACTGATAAATACATAAATGAATATACAAATAAATGGGTAAATAAACGAATAAGTAAATAAATTAATACATCAATAAATAACAATAGATAGATAGAACAAAATGGAGTAACAAATAAACAAACTAATAAATACATAAATAGATAAACAAATGAATATATTTATGAATAAATAAACAAATGAATAAATGAACAGAGGAATAAATAAATAAATAAATAAATAAATAAATAAATAAATACTCCCGCCCTGTTTTTCAGTACAAGACACTGCTTATTTTCTTAACCGAATATCCATGGCAGCCACATAATAAAAAACTGCCTTTGATAAACGTAACCAGGCAGGCGCACGTCTGGAAAAGTGCTTCCCCGTTCGGGTGTTTTTTTTTTTTTTTTTTTTTTTTTTTACCCCGAGGCCATAAGAACTAGCAAAATTAATGTCTTCGACTAAGACAGGTGAGCCGTGTGTGTGTGTGTGTGTGTGTGTGTGTGTGTGTGTGTGTGTGTGTGTGTGTGTGTGTGTGTGTGTGGTGGTGTGTGTATGTGTGTGTTTGGTATGTGTGGGGGCTGAGGGGTGGAGAGAGGGGGTACGGAGGGGGGGAGAGAGTGTGGTGTTTGTGTGATGCGTGTATTTTACTGTTACAGAGAGAGAGAGAGAGAGAGACAGGGAGGGGGGGGGGGCGGAGACGGAGAGAGCGACTTAAAAGAAAATGTAATCGATCCTTTGATCTTGACCTTTTTTTCGCCCGTAGAGAGAGAGAGAGAGAGAGAGAGAGAGAGAGAGAGAGAGAGAGAGAGAGAGAGAGAGAGAGAGAGAGGACTCTTTTCTTTCAAAAGAGTATAAGTTATGTGACACTGAAATGTCATAAAGAAACAAAAACTGATGACCTGGATTCTCAATCAGCATCATGGAAAAAAACAATAAAATCAATCGATTGATTGATTGATTAATTGATTGATATAGATACTTTTATTATAGCGCCTGTCCTCGGTCGGAGACCAAGCTGTAAGCGTTTTACAATCACGGGGTCATTTACACAACAGGCTGCCTACCTGGGTAGAGCCGACTGACGGCTGCCACTGGGCGCTCATCATTCGTTTCCTGTGTCATTCAATCAGATTTCAGGCACGCCCACATACACTCTCAGACTGACATGTAACATTATACGTGTATGACCATTTTATTTAGTTACCCCGTCATGTAGGCAGCCATACTCCGTTTTCGGGGGTGTGCATGCTGTGTATGTTCTTGTTTCCATAACCCGCCGAACAGAAGTTCACAAACCATGGTTTTAGCATAACATCCATAGTACACAATCATTTCCAAGGAAAGTGGACACACAGATCTATATCGCTAAGAGTTCTCTAAGCTGAGGTATTCCAATGCAAGCTTGACTCAATGGCAGCTACAAACCATAAGAAGGTCTCCATTGTGTGAATTATTGCCTGACTGTGCGGGTAGAGGAGGTGCAGGGTAATGTGTGTGTGTGTGTGTGTGTGTGTGTGTGTTGGAGCTCATGTACGTTTATATGTATTTGACTGTGCTTTCATAACTGTGAAACTGCATGTTTGGTGCATATCTGTTATGCATGTGTGGGTGTATGTGTGAATGTGTGTCTTCATGTTTTACATTTATTTGCTTATTTATCATCATTGTCTTATTTATTTATTTATTTCCTTATTTATTTATTATTAATTTTTTATTATTACCATTACTACTACCTTTTTTATATATCATAATTATTATTTATTTATTTATGTAAGCGTATCTATTATTTATTTATTTAAAAAAATTTTTTTTCTCAAGGCCTGACTAAGCGCGTTGGGTTACGCTGCTGGTCAGGCATCTGCTTGGCAGATGTGGTGTAGCGAATATGGATTTGTCCGAACGCAGTGACGCCTCCTTGAGCTACTGAAACTGAAACTGTGCGGTTTTTTGTAACTAACGAAGACTGTGATTTTTTTTTTTTTTTTTTTTTTTTTTTTACCAGACAAACGCAATTGGCTCGCCCACGTGGACGCGGGCCCTTTGTCTCTGCAACCGCATATAGCATACTTTAACCTTTTTACCGCCAGTCAATTTAGAGTGGAAAATTCCCTTGTGCAATAAACACAGAAAAAATGGTGTCTAATAACAGCTGGGGCTTCCCCCCCTGTGATGTGTAGAAATAATGACCTATCCTACCACCGAACATAAAGAGCAGTAGGTTCATGGATAACAGACCCATGATCTGGTCACCCTTCAGTGACATGGGTCCTCTACCTAGCTGCTGCATAAATGCGAGTTTGACAGTGAAAGGGTTAACATGCTGAAAAAAATGTAATGGTTCCAAACTGAGCAGAATGTATTAATTTAACTCACTCAGTACGGCCAGTCCTCTCTTCTCCTCTACACAGACCCCTCGGATGTCCAGTGGGTGTCTGAATGACCCAACCTTTAGCTTCCGTCGTCAGAATTGTGGTATTCTTTGTCAACATTCACCTCTTCAGTATAAGAGCCTTCCGCTTGCAATATTTGGATGGTGGTAATTGGGGTGAAACGCTGTTAACGTCTTCTCTTTCGCAAGTTCGTAT
>NC_134888.1:24218952-24221452 GCF_041734735.1 Babylonia areolata | reverse complement strand
CGTTAACTCACTCAGTACGGCCAGTCCTCTCTTCTCCTCTACACAGACCCCTCGGATGTCCAGTGGGTGTCTGAATGACCCCACCTTTAGCTTCCGTCGTCAGAATTGTGGTATTCTTTGTCAACATTCACCTCTTCAGTATAAGAGCCTTCCGCTTGCAATATTTTGATGATGGTAACTGGGGTGAAACGCTGTTAACGTCGTCTCTTTCGCCGTTCGTATGGAGAGAGTTAAATCAATGACCAGCTAGCACCACTTCAGTTCCCCTTCTATCAGCTAGCTCTCTTCTAGAAGCAAGCCACGAATCATGCAGACGTGTGTCACCGTGACATTGTGCAAACAGCAACACCACAACATGCTTTCCATCTCTCCACTCTGTGCGTGATCTGAAAATAGAATGAAATAGGATAACATAAATGACTGGAAATTCAAAAAAGAAAAGAAAAAAAAAAAAGAAAAGAAAAGAAAAACAAAACAAAACATAACTAGCTAACTAGATAAACTAAAGAGATAAATAAATAAATGACTGGAAACAGATTAATAAATGAATAAATATATATGAATTGATGAATGAATAAATGAATAAATAAATGAATAAATGAATAGTCTTTATTTTCCTCCGTTTATCTTTCTTTATGTTTTCCCCCAGCGAAGGGCACTGTTTATTTTTCCAAGCGGGATATCCATTAAAAACGGAAAATAAAAAAAAGAAGAAAAAATCGTTTTGATAAACGAAACCAGACAGGCGAAAATTTGGCAAAGTGCTTTTCTGTTGGTTTTTTTTTTCCAGGTCAGGAGAATTGTAAAAGGGGTAACGATTAAGATAGTGCGTGTGTTTCTGTGCGTGTGTGTTTCTCTCTCTGTGTGTGTGTGTGTGTGTGTGTGTGTGTGTGTGTGTGTGTGTGTTTTAATGTCTGTCTGCCTGTCTGTCTATCTGTCTCTGTCCGTCTCTGTCTCTGTCTCTCTCTCCTTCTCTGTCTCTGTCTGTCTGTCTGTCTGTCTCTCTCTGTATATAGCAATTTCTCGCAATTCACTGGACTATTCTGATGTGCTTTCAGTTGACCAAATACACGCCTTAAATCATTTTCATAACTGGATAAGGAAATCGACAAAACCTACCAGCCATCTTCTCCATACATAATCATGCACACAGATGGGGTTCAAACACTAGCACACAGATGGGGGTTCAAACACTAGCACACAGATGAGGTTCAAACACTAGCACACAGATGGGGGTTCAAACACTAGCACACAGATGGGGTTCAAACACTAGCACACAGATGGGGTTCAAACACTAGCACACAGATGGGGGTTCAAACACTAGAACACAGATGAGGTTAAAACACTAGCACACAGATGGGGGTTTAAACACTAGCACACAGATGAGGTTCAAACACTAGCACACAGATGAGGTTCAAACACTAGCACACAGATGGGGGTTCAAACACTAGCACACAGATTGGGTTCAAACACTAGCACACAGATGGGGGTTCAAACACTAGCACACAGATGGGGTTCAAACACTAGCACACAGATGAGGTTCAAACACTAGCACACAGATGGGGTTCAAACACTAGCACACAGATGGGGGTTCAAACACTAGCACACAGATGGGGGTTCAAACACAAGCACACAGATGGGGGTTCAAACACTAGCACACAGATGGGTTTCAAACACTAGCACACAGATGGGGGTTCAAACACTAGCACACAGATGGGGGTTCAAACACTAGCACACAGATGGGGTTCAAACACTAGCACACAGATGGGGGTTCAAACACTAGCACACAGATGGGAGTTCAAACACTAGCACACAGATGGGGGTTCAAACACTAGCAGGTCTACTGCACATCATTATGTTGACACGAGAGACCAGGAAAAAAAACCCCAAAATAAAAAAACCCACACAAAAAAACCCCACACCTGTAACCCAGCAGGTGCGCAGAAAGAGGGGATCGAACTCAGGTAACCAGAGCAGAGAATCCAGCAGAGCTCTTAACCACTGGGCCACTGCACCCCTAAAAGAAAAGGCTTCAATCTGAGCAGAACACCAACAAACCCCAAAGAAAGACAGACAGGCAAGCAGAGAGACAGGAAGAGAGAGAGAGAGAGAGAGAGAGAGAGAGAGAGACAGAGACAGAGACAGAGACAGACAAACAGACAGACAGGCAAGTAGAGAGACAGACAGACAGGGAGAGACAGAGACAGACAGAGACACACAAAGACAGAGAGAGAGACACAGAGAGAGAGAGACACACACACACATACACAGAGACAGAGAAAGTAATGAAACCATTGTAGTTCCAGAACACGATGATTTAAAATAAAAAACAAATCCCCCCCTCTCTCCCTCTCCCCACGTATCTCTCTCTCTCTCTCTCTCTCTCTCTCTCTCTCTCTCTCTCTCCACGTACGTATCCCCCCCTCTCTCCCTCTCCCCACGTATATATATATATATATATATATATATATATATATATATATATCTCCACGTATTCCCC
>NC_134888.1:24193952-24211452 GCF_041734735.1 Babylonia areolata | reverse complement strand
GATTTGACCGAACGCAGTGACGCCTCCTTGAGCTAATGATACTGATACTGATATTTACGCTTCCAAGTGTTTATCATCTTGTGTGAATCCCATGGGGGGCGGAGAGAGAGAGGGGGGGGGGGAGAGAGATGGAGAGAGGAAGAGAGAGAGAGAGAGAGGGAGAGAGAGAGGGAGAGGGAAAGAGAGAGGGAAAGATGGAGATGGAGAGAGAGGGAGAGAGAGAGGGAGAGATAGAGAGGGTGAGAGAGAGAGGGGGGAGAGAGAGAGAGAGAGAGGGAGAGAGAAGGAAGGAGAGAGAGAGAGGGAGGAAGAGAGAGAGAGAGAGAGAGAGAGAGAGAGAGAGAGATGGAGACAGAGAGAGAAAGGCAAAGACAAAGACAAAGAGACAGAGACAGAGAGAAAGACTAACACACAGGCAGACGGACCAAGAATGAGAGAGAAAGAGAGAGAGACAGAGAGAGAGAGAGTAAACACTTGAAACTCAGAAGGTTTAATATACATCGGCCTTTGGCCACAATACATATGGCTGGTGGAATGGGAGAGAGAGAGAGAGAGAGAGAGAGAGAGAGAGAGAGAGACAGACATACAGACAGACAGAGACAGAGAGACAGAGACAACAACATAAACAGAAACAGAGACACAGAGAGAGAGACACTGGCAATTAAAAATGGGTATGTGAAAATATCCAATCCAGTCTTGAACTGGCAATTAAAAATGGGTATGTGAAAATATCCAATCCAGTCTTGAACTGGCAATTAAAAATGGGTATGTGAAAATATCCAATCCAGGCTTGAACTGGCGATTAAAAATGGGTAAGTGAAAATATCCAATCCAGTCTTAAACTGGCGATTAAAAATTGGTATGTGAAAATATCCAATCCAGTCTTAAACTGGCGATTAAAAATGGGTAAGTGAAAATATCCAATCCAGTCTTAAACTGGCGATTAAAAATGGAAGTATGTGAAAATATCCAATCCAGTCTTGAACTGGCAATCAAAAATGGGTATGTGAAAATATCCAATCCAGTCTTAAACTGGCGATTAAAAATGGAAGTATGTGAAAATATCCAATCCAGGCTTGAACTGGTGATTAAAAATGGAAGTATGTGAAAATATCCAATCCAGTCTTGAACTGGCGATTAAAAATGGGTATGTGAAAATATCCAGTCGAGGCTTGAACTGGCGATTAAAAATGGGTATGTGAAAATATCCAATCCAGTCTTGAACTGGCAATTAAAAATGGGTATGTGAAAATATCCAATCCAGTCTTGAACTGGCAATTAAAAATGGGTATGTGAAAATATCCAATCCAGGCTTGAACTGGCAATTAAAAATGGGTAAGTGAAAATATCCAATCCAGTCTTAAACTGGCGATTAAAAATTGGTATGTGAAAATATCCAATCCAGTCTTAAACTGGCGATTAAAAATGGAAGTATGTGAAAATATCCAATCCAGTCTTGAACTGGCCATTAAAAATGGGTAAGTGAAAATATCCAATCCAGTCTTAAACTGGCGATTAAAAATAGAAGTATGTGAAAATATCCAATCCAGTCTTGAACTGGCAATTAAAAATGGGTATGTGAAAATATCCAATCCAGTCTTGAACTGGCAATTAAAAATGGGTATGTGAAAATATCCAGTCCAGGCTTGAACTGGCGATTAAAAATGGGTATGTGAAAATATCCAATCCAGTCTGGAACTGGCCATTAAAAATGGGTATGTGAAAATATCCAATCCAGTCTTGAACTGGCAATTAAAAATGGGTATGTGAAAATATCGAGTCCAGGCTTGAACTGGCGATTAAAAATGGGTATGTGAAAATATCCAATCCAGTCTTGAACTGGCAATTAAAAATGGGTATGTGAAAATATCCAATCCAGTCTTGAACTGGCAATTAAAAATGGGTATGTGAAAATATCCAATCCAGTCTTGAACTGGCCATTAAAAATGGGTATGTGAAAATATCCAGTCCAGACTTGAACTGGCGATTAAAAATGGGTAAGTGAAAATATCCAATCCAGTCTTAAACTGGCGATTAAAAATTGGTATGTGAAAATATCCAATCCAGTCTTAAACTGGCGATTAAAAATGGGTAAGTGAAAATATCCAATCCAGTCTTAAACTGGCGATTAAAAATAGAAGTATGTGAAAATATCCAATCCAGTCTTGAACTGGCGATTAAAAATGGGTATGTGAAAATATCCAATCCAGTCTTGAACTGGCAATTAAAAATGGGTATGTGAAAATATCCAGTCCAGGCTTGAACTGGCGATTAAAAATGGGTATGTGAAAATATCCAATCCAGTCTTGAACTGGCCATTAAAAATGGGTATGTGAAAATATCCAATCCAGTCTTGAACTGGGAATTAAAAATGGGTATGTGAAAATATCCAATCCAGGCTTGAACTGGCAATTAAAAATGGGTAAGTGAAAATATCCAATCCAGTCTTAAACTGCCGATTAAAAATGGGTATGTGAAAATATCCAATCCAGTCTTAAACTGGCGATTAAAAATGGGTAAGTGAAAATATCCAATCCAGTCTTAAACTGGCGATTAAAAATGGAAGTATGTGAAAATATCCAATCCAGTCTGGAACTGGCAATTAAAAATGGGTACGTGAAAATATCCAATCCAGTCTTGAACTGTCAATTAAAAATGGGTATGTGAAAATATCCAGTCCAGGCTTGAACTGGCGATTAAAAATGGGTATGTGAAAATATCCAATCCAGTCTTGAACTGGCAATTAAAAATGGGTATGTGAAAATATCCAATCCAGTCTTAAACTGGCGATTAAAAATGGGTAAGTGAAAATATCCAATCCGGTCTTAAACTGGCGATTAAAAATGGAAGTATGTGAAAATATCCAATCCAGTCTTGAACTGGCAATTAAAAATGGGTATGTGAAAATATCCAATCCAGTCTTGAACTGGCAATTAAAAATGGGTATGTGAAAATATCGAGTCCAGGCTTGAACTGGCGATTAAAAATGGGTATGTGAAAATATCCAATCCAGTCTTGAATTGGCCATTAAAAATGGGTATGTGAAAATATCCAATCCAGTCTTGAACTGGGAATTAAAAATGGGTATGTGAAAATATCCAATCCAGGCTTGAACTGGCAATTAAAAATGGGTAAGTGAAAATATCCAATCCAGTCTTAAACTGGCGATTAAAAATTGGTATGTGAAAATATCCAATCCAGTCTTAAACTGGCGATTAAAAATGGAAGTATGTGAAAATATCCAATCCAGTCTTGAACTGGCCATTAAAAATGGGTAAGTGAAAATATCCAATCCAGTCTTAAACTGGCGATTAAAAATAGAAGTATGTGAAAATATCCAATCCAGTCTTGAACTGGCAATTAAAAATGGGTATGTGAAAATATCCAATCCAGTCTTGAACTGGCAATTAAAAATGGGTATGTGAAAATATCCAGTCCAGGCTTGAACTGGCGATTAAAAATGGGTATGTGAAAATATCCAATCCAGTCTGGAACTGGCCATTAAAAATGGGTATGTGAAAATATCCAATCCAGTCTTGAACTGGCAATTAAAAATGGGTATGTGAAAATATCGAGTCCAGGCTTGAACTGGCGATTAAAAATGGGTATGTGAAAATATCCAATCCAGTCTTGAACTGGCAATTAAAAATGGGTATGTGAAAATATCCAATCCAGTCTTGAACTGGCAATTAAAAATGGGTATGTGAAAATATCCAATCCAGTCTTGAACTGGCAATTAAAAATGGGTATGTGAAAATATCCAGTCCAGACTTGAACTGGCGATTAAAAATGGGTAAGTGAAAATATCCAATCCAGTCTTAAACTGGCGATTAAAAATTGGTATGTGAAAATATCCAATCCAGTCTTAAACTGGCGATTAAAAATGGGTAAGTGAAAATATCCAATCCAGTCTTAAACTGGCGATTAAAAATGGAAGTATGTGAAAATATCCAATCCAGTCTTGAACTGGCGATTAAAAATGGGTATGTGAAAATATCCAATCCAGTCTTGAACTGGCAATTAAAAATGGGTATGTGAAAATATCCAGTCCAGGCTTGAACTGGCGATTAAAAATGGGTATGTGAAAATATCCAATCCAGTCTTGAACTGGCAATTAAAAATGGGTATGTGAAAATATCCAATCCAGTCTTGAACTGGCAATTAAAAATGGGTATGTGAAAATATCCAATCCAGGCTTGAACTGGCAATTAAAAATGAGTAAGTGAAAATATCCAATCCGGTCTTAAACTGGCGATTAAAAATGGGTAAGTGAAAATATCCAATCCAGTCTTGAACTGGCGATTAAAAATGGAAGTATGTGAAAATATCCAGTCCAGTCTTGAACTGGCAATTAAAAATGGGAATGTGAAAATATCCAATCCAGTCTTGAACTGTCAATTAAAAATGGGTATGTGAAAATATCCAGTCCAGGCTTGAACTGGCGATTAAAAATGGGTATGTGAAAATATCCAATCCAGTCTTGAACTGGGAATTAAAAATGGGTATGTGAAAATATCCAATCCAGTCTTGAACTGGCAATTAAAAATGGGTATGTGAAAATATCGAGTCCAGGCTTGAACTGGCGATTAAAAATGGGTATGTGAAAATATCCAATCCAGTCTTAAACTGGCAATTAAAAATTGGTATGTGAAAATATCTAACCCAGTCTTAAACTGGCGATTAAAAATGGGTATGTGAAAATATCCAATCCAGTCTTAAACTGGCGATTAAAAATGGGTAAGTGAAAATATCCAATCCAGTCTTAAACTGGCGATTAAAAATGGAAGTATGTGAAAATATCCAATCCAGTCTTGAACTGGCAATCAAAAATGGGTATGTGAAAATATCCAATCCAGGCTTGAACTGGGAAACAAAAACCGGTTTGTCAAAGTAACCAACCTGGAAATGAAAGATGAAAAACAGTTCGTCGTTATACCGAAGATGTTTGTCAAAAAGGATCCAGGCTTGAAATGGCATACGAAAAACCCCCAGAAACAAACAAACAAAGAAACAACAACAACAAAACAAACAAAAACAGTGTGTCAAATCCGAACTAGAAATGGGAAAAAACAACAACAAACAAACGGAATATAAACCGTCCAAGCTGGAACTGGTAGAAGAAAAACAAACAAACAATAACTCAGAAGTCAGATTCAACATGAACCTGATGGATAGAAGAAGAAAAAGAACCCAGACAAAAGCAGTTCGTCAAAATAATATCTAAGCTAGAACTGACAAACCGAAAAGGTATGTCAAGTCCACCTTGAAACTGATAAAGCAAGAAGGTATGTCAAACGACCTGAGCTGAAAATGGCAAAGCACACAGACACACACACACAGACACAGAATCACACACACACACACACACACACACACACACACACACACACACACACACAAATACATTAAGTATGGTAGGCATGTGAAAGCAATCCACCTATTTTCCTTTTCTTCGCTCTATCTCCCTGGTGTCTTCTTCCCTTTCAAAGGAGTGTGGGGTGTGGGGGGGGGGGGGGTTGGGGGGTTAGAGATAAAAACAGGTGGGAAGGGGGGCCGCGGGATGGGGTTGGGGGGGCGGGGGGGGGGGGGATGGGGAGAAGTCAGCAGCAAAGGATGAAGACCAGGGGGAGGTAAGCGGAGGGAGGATTGCCTGGAGGAGGTGGAACTACTCTGGAAGGAAGGTCTGCTGTCGTGATTTGTTGTGTTTCTTATCTCGGCGTGCTGATGGCAAACGAAGAGGAAAATAAAGCCGTGCTAAATTCCCAAGTGTGCTCTCTCACATACTGTAAAGGCCAGCCATCAAAAGGCAGTTCAACCATATCAGCAACCCCTCTTTCTGACCAGATCTGGAAAATCTCTTCTTGTTTCTGTTTCAAGTGCGCTAGTCACAGTTCCCTCCGATGCAGATTATGGAAGGAAGGAATTTTTGTTTAATGTCCCGTCACACATATCGGTGATTGAAGACATTTTGTAAAAGTATTTATGAATACATCTGAGTATTATCTGTTAGAAGGGGTGGGAGATGTGGATGAATGGAGGGTTTGGGGAAACTGGGCAAATGAGGGTAAAAATGTGGGTGAAATTTGAAAGAAAAACAAAACAAACAAACAAACAAAAAAAACCCTCTAAATACAGTTACAGGAAATTACTTAAAGGACTTCGTAAAAGAGAAGTCGTTAAACTGACAAGCGAAACAACTGATAATGAATGCAAAAAGTCAAAAACATCAACGTTCTCAGTCACTTGTGAAGACACACTTTCGTGTACAAAAGGCTTCATCAAGCTACAGTGAAAAATTATATGCTCAATTGTCAGGTTATTAAAGCATATACACTTGACATTAGAACAATACTTGGTCCGTAATGAATTTGATAATAGTCTGAGAGCTAAGCTCAGAATTGGTCTGCGAATCGGACCAAAGTCTGAGAGAGTCAACTGACGAGGTTTTAGACTTGAATTCAAGCACCTATAAAAGTCTCTTTCTAGTATATTGCTTATTTCCTTGTATGACAATGGGCAATATACTTTTATACTATCTATATGATTTTTGCTCCCCTTTTTGCTGCCCTATCTGCTTGGTCGTTATAACGAAATCCAGTGTGGGATGGTATCCAACAAAAATCAACATTTGTACCCTTCACAAATAGGGAGTGCAATAAATACCTAATTTCAAAAAATAAATCTTCTCTTTGATTATTCTCAAAAAGGAGCAAACCTTTTAAGACAGATTGAGAATCAACACAAAATAGGATATTACTTATTATGATTGGTATATCAACAAGATGATTTAAAGCCATAAGGATGGCCACCAATTCAGCTGTAAAAATTGAATGTCCCTTACCTAAATAATATGATTTTTCTGTTTTTAGGTCAGGAATGACAAAAGCAGATCCTGCACTGCTATCATCCAGGACCGAGCCATCAGTGTAAACTTTTAAATGATAATCAAAATTTTCTTCTAATTCAATTCTGACAGATGCTGCTATTATATGTGGAGATTCTCCTTTTGTTGTGTCAGAAGCACATATGTTGACGTTTGCTTTTGTTAACTCCCAGGGAGGGACAGGTGGCACCAGAACACGAGGTGCCATATCATGCAAATCAATGTCTGAAGAATTTAAAATATCTGACACATATGTGCGAATGGTTTGTAGATTTGAATTATTTTGTGCATTTTTTGGAAAATCAATATCAGACCTAATATTTAATTCCTCAAAATCATCCACTGCTGTACATCTCACAATATATTTAGCAGAACTTAATTTTCTGATTTCATCTAGTGGTAGAATACCCGCAAGCTTATAGGCTTCTGAGGTCTTAGTATGCACAGGTACCCCTAAAGCCAGTTTCACAGCTTTACTGTCAATTATTCGCAGCTTCTTTAGGAACGTCGGCGGGGCAGAAAAGAAAATTTCTTGACCGTAGGTCAATCTTGATCTTACGAGAGATATCGCTAAATGTAAAAGAATTTTGGAGTCTTGTCCCCAAGGAGAGTGACTTACAATTTTTAAGAAATTTAAACTTTTAACTGCTTTAGTCACCATTGAATCAATGTGTTTCTTCCAGTTTAGTTTTGAAGTAAATAGGATCCCAAGAAATTTGATTTCCGACTTGAAAAATATTTCACGTCCTCCTAAAAAAAACCGTGGTAGTTTGCTGGGATTATAACCATTATTAAAGAGGATCAAATGTGTTTTTTCTACAGAAAACTCAAAACCATTAGATTGCATATAGCTACTCAGTCTATCGAGTTCACCCTGAAAATGTTTCTGTACATAATTTATGTAATGTAAGCTTGTCCTTTTCCTCAAGGATGTCTGAATCCATATAGCAATATCATCAGCATATTGAGCCAGCTTGGTAGATGATGAAAAACATGTATGTAAATCATAAAGCATAATGTTGAACAACAATGGAGAAATAATGGAACCCTGCGGGATTCCCATGTTTATAGGCCTAGAGGTTGATAAAGTTACTCCCACTTTTGCCACTATATATCTCCCACTTAAAAAGGATTTAACATAGTCATAAACATGACCCGACAGACCAATTTGTTTCAGCTTAAATAACAGTCTGCTATGCCACACTCGGTCATAAGCTTTAGTAAGATCGAAGAAGGACGCAAGGATACTTTTTCGCTTAGAAAACTGTTTTTTAATTTGGGTAGTGAGACGGGTCAGATGATCAATTGTAGATCTTCCTTTCCGGAATCCAGTTTGAGCTGACGGAATTATGTTATTTTTGTCACAGTAATACACCATTCTAATATTTACAATTTTCTCCATGACTTTCCCAACGTGGGAGGTAACCGAAATAGGTCTATAACTCGAAGCTTCTGTTCGAGGTTTACTCTGTTTTAATACAGGAGTTACAATGGAAGTTTTCCATACCTCAGGGATTTGTCCACATTCCCAGCACTTTTGAAATAATGTATGTAATATAATCAACCAGTTTTCTGGCAAATGGTTTAACATGGTGTAAGATACTACATCCTTACCAACTGACACATTTTTGTTACTCAACAAATGAATGGCGTTCTTTACCTCATGTAAAGTTATTGCCGAATTGATTGTATTATATATATATATATATATATTTTTTTTTTTTTGGATTGGTTGTTTTAGAATGCGTTAAGGTCCACCTAGTTTTAAAAGACGGTGGTATTGTATCAACGTTCTACTTTTGAAATCCTTTATTGATGGCATTGTTGTTATCGGTGGTTGTGGTGGAGGTAGTTTGCTATGTTCATGAATCATTTGTATATGGTATTGTTTTCAGTGATGGTGGTGGTAGTTTGCTATGTTCAATGATCATTTGTTAATGGCATTGTCGTTATCAGTGATGGTTGTAGTGGTGGCGGTGGTGGTGGTGGTGGTGGTGGAGGTAGTTTGCTATATTCACAAGGGAAGACGTTTTCTAATTAGTCATCTGTCGTCTGCAAGGAATGAAGTGGCGCCTCCAGCACCCCAAATATAACCCAGAAGACAGATACCATTTGCTGGAACGACGCCTGAGGACTGCACACAACCGCCTGCTCCACTATATGCACACAAAATTTGGCATTGGACAGAGTGGAGAGTGCCCTTGTGGTGAGGGACCAATGACAACCGACCACATCCTTCAAGACTGTGACGACGCATGCAGCATCCAGGAGGAAGTACTGGCCAACACCGACAGCAGTGGAAGCCAAGCTGTACGGCACCCTGGAGGAGCTGCGACGGACGGCAGCCTTCATCGAGGACACCGGGCTGCTCATCTAATGGGAGGCGAACGAGGAAGAAGAAGAAGAAGCAGATCTGTCGATTGTCACAAGTAGTCACCAATGCCAGTGACAGCATCAGTTTTACTGACATCCAAGAGAATAATACTGACTGTGCAACGCAACTCTGTACGTTTTCCACGATACATAAACCGTTCGTGTACTTGCTGCACACATCGTTTTTTTTCCCCCTACACAGTAGGTCAGATCTTTCCTTCTCTGCTAGTATGAAACAATTCACAGCCAACCACACTGCTGACGAAACATAATGAGAAGTGACATGTTAGAGTCAGTCAGATATAATAACAATAATAACAATGACTATTTCGACGCCCTATCTCCGGAGTGCCCAGAGCGTTAACAAAGGTTTTTTGGGTTTTTTTGTAATACAATTACACATGTATACATTGATGCAGATACACTTCATAACATTCATTTGCCTATACGCATCACAAAATAAACAGGTCTCACACACACACACACACACACACACACACACACACACACACACACACACACACACTCACACACACACACACACACACACACACAAACACTCACACACACGCACACACACACATTCACACACACACATACACACACACACACACACACACTCTCACACACTCACACACACACACACACACACACACACACACACACACACACACTCTCACACACTCACACACACACACACACACTCACACACACACACACACACACACACACACACACACACACACACACACACACACACACACACACACACACACACACACACACACCTATATATTTAATAACCGCACGCAGCATGAATACAATCAATAACTGCGTGTTTTGAGTCACCAGTTACTAACATACTTCACACTACGAACACACACATTCATCCAAGCCATGCTCCTTAGCGATCTGAATCATTCCCGCCCCACACTTTCCCTCTCGTTCGCACGAATAAAACCAATACCAAAAACAAAAAACGAGCCACTCTATAGAAACCAAACAAGCTTTAACGTCACAACACCACCCCACCCCACACCCACACCCACCCTCTCTCCTCCTCCCATCTCTTTCTCCTCCCCCACCCCCCGCCTCCCCCCATTCCTCTCAGATTCGCTATCTGCATGAGCTCTGCCCATCTCTCTCTCTCTCTCTGGTTCTGTGCCAGTGATGAGTCTGACGACATTTCCAGAAAACAGTTTCCTACCACAAGGGAGGGAGGGAGGGAGGAGGGTGGAAAAGGGAAGGGAAGGGAGAGGGAAGGTGGGGGAAAGGTGAGAAGCGAAGGAGAAGGGGAGGCGGGAGGAGGTGGAGGGGGGGAGGCCGGCGGTGGGAGGTGGGAAGAGGATGTGTGTGGGGGCGGGGGAGGAGGGGGTGGGAGGAGGGTTAGCAGTACGTACATCAAGGAAGCAGGTACTAAAAAAAAGAAAAAAAAAAAGAAAAAAAACAAAACGTCGGCGTGTGCGCACTTGGCCTATACTAGCAACACATTTTTTTTTCTTTCTTTTTTTCAGGCAGGCAGAAGTATAGTAGTTGCAGTAGTAGTAGTAGGGTCGACTGAGATTCCCATGCAAATCAGCCGGCCGTAGCCAGAAAAGCAGACCGATAAAAAAAAATATATATTTAAAAAAAATTAAAAAAAGGGAAAAGCATGACGCATTGCAAAAAAAAAAAAAAAAAAAAAAAAAAGGGCACTGATGCGAGACAGTAAGGTCTGTCTGCTTGTCTGAGTAACCTGCACGACGACAAAGAAGAGAGAGAGAGAGAGAGGGAGGAAGTGGTGGTGGCGGTAGTGAATGTGGTGCTGGTGAGAAAAGGGTGATGAAAGGAGGTGGGGGGGCGGGGGAGGGGGGGGAGGAGGAGGAGGGTATGGGTGGGTGGGGGTGGGGGTGGGGGTGGAGGGACTACTGTGTAGGGTGAGGTCATCATCCATCCATTCATCCAGCTTGGGCCTCAGACCATCAGATCAGACCATCCCTCGACCGATGAACAATGGGGAGACAAGCTGCTGGCTGGCTTGGCTGGCTGGCTGGCTGGCTGGCTGGCTGGGTGCTCCAGACCAAACCAGCCCCAGCCCCAGCCCCAGCCACAGTCCAGCCGGGTCTCAGGGTCGATATTTTTCTTCGAGTTCGACCTCCTCAGCCGCCTCCAGGTTTTTTTTAATTTTTTATTTTTTAATTTTTTTTTAAATTCCGTCCTGATCGAATTCGTTTCCAAAGCCTTTGTGTCGGTTTGGGTTTTTTGTTTGTTTTTGTTTGTTTGTTTGTTTGTTGTTGTTTTTTGTTGTTGTTTTTTGGGGGGTGGGTGTGTGTGTGGGGGGGCTTTAAAAAAGAAATATTTTAGGCTTCGGTTCTTGCCGGTGAGGGTCAGGCGAATTGCGGGTTAGTTCGGGTAGTTTTTCCATCTCCGAACAAATTTCGATTATCGGCGTATTGTATTGTATTGTATTGTATTGCATTGTATTGCGTTGTATTGTATTGTATTGTACTGTACTGTGTTGTATTGCGTTGTATTGTATTGTATTGTTTTGTATTGTACTGTATTGCATTGTATTGTATTGCGTTGTATTGTATTGTGTTGTATTGTGTTGTATTGTATTGTATTGTATTGCGTTATGTTGTATTGTACTGTATTGCATTGTATCGTATTGTATTGTATTGTGGTGTTGTATTGCATTGTGTTTTGTTGTGTTGTGTTGTATTGTATTGTGTTGTGTTGTGTTGTATTGTATTGTGTTGTGTTGTGTTGTATTGTCTTGTATTGTATTGCACTGTATTGCATTGTGTTGTGTTGTGTTCTGTTGTATTGTGTTCTATTGTTTTGTACTGTATTGCATTGCGTTGTATTGTATTGCGTTGTATCTCATCGTATTGCATTGCATTGTTTTGTCATGTGTTTATTGTGTTGTGTTGTGTTGCATTGTATTTATTGTATTGTGCTGTACTGTATTGCATTGCATTGTATCCCATCGTATTGCATTGTATTGTATTGTCTTTTATTGTATGGTATTGTATCTCATCACAGAGGATGATGATGATGATGATGATGATAATGACGATGATGATGATGATGACGCTGCTGCTAAAGAAGTCCATTTAGGTTTGGGACAACGTGACAAGGTTGTACTCTAAGCGTTCTGTCATAATGATATCCCCGGCGACAACCAGGCCCGAGAGATACAGACGCCTGCAGTGTTGGTCAGGAAATTAAAGCAACACACCCAAAGGCGCATCCGTGAAGCGGATGATACTCGACTGTGTGGTCCCAGTCTTTCCATGTAAGCCCACAGCACACTCAACTCTGGGTAGCAGCCGGCCGTGGGCCGAAAAAACCCACCTCCGCTAGGATTCGAACCCGCGTCCTCCCAGCCGTCGATCCGCAACACTAACCACTTCGCCACGGCGGCCGGTAATTGGTAAAGATATATGTGATTCCCCTCCTGGTTTGTCGCCGGGATAGATGACCAGAGTCCAGCCTTGTCACGTAGTCCTGAACCTAAGTGGGCGCCCATAGCAGCATTTTCATCAAACACCCCATCATCATTGATCAACATACTCGAAATAAAGGGGGAAAAAAGAAGAAGAAAAGCCCAAAATTGTAGGGCACTACAGTTTCAGTTTCAGTTTCAGTAGCTCAAGGAGGCGTCACTGCGTTCGGACGAATCCGTATACGCTACACCACATCTGCCAAGCAGATGCCTGACCAGCAGCGTAGCCCAACGCGCCTAGTCAGGCCTTGAGAAAAAAAAGAAAGAAGATAAGCTTACATAAATGAATAAATAAATACATAAATAATAATTATGATATAAAAAGATAGTAGTAATGAAAATTAAGCTTACATAAATAAATAAATAAATAATAATTATGATATAAAAAAGGTAGTAGTAATGAAAATAATAATAATAATATAATAATAATAATAATAATAATAATAATAATAATCATAATAATAATAATCATAATAACAATAATAATAATAATAATAATAGATAAATAAATAAATAAGACAACAATGATGATAAATAAGCAAATGAATGTAAAACATGAAGACACACATTCACACATACACCCACACAGGCATACAATCAACAACAACAACCTTTCCTTGTATTGGCATGCCTCCAACAAGAACGATATGTAGGACAGTCTGTCTGTCGCGTCCGACTATGACCGTCAGAACAACAACAGCAACGAAGATAACTGCTTGTCCCCAACTATCTGGGCTGGAATTTGATTACAGTGGAGAGAGAGAGAGAGAGAGTGCCTTGCCCAGGCTACTTCCCCGCTCTCTCGGCCAAGAGGGCTTTAGGACTAGTCGGCATTGGGACTGGTCCCCTAAAAGGCCAACCCGCCCTCACCTCCCTCCCGTATCTCCTCCCCCCCATCCCCCCTAAGACTGCAGCATACGAGAGCCAGTGCAATCATACCTCTTAGTTCTTCTTCTTCTTCTTCTTCTGCGTTTGTGGGCTTCAACTCCCCACGTTCACTCGTATATACGCGAGTGGGCTTTTTACGTGTATGACCGTTTTTTACCCCGCCATGTAGGCAGCCATACTCCGCTTTCGGGGGTGTGCATGCTGGGTATGTTCTTGTTTCCATAACCCACCGAACGCTGACATGGATTACAGGATCTTTAACGTGCGTATTTGATCTTATGCTTGCGTATACACACGAAGGGGGTTCAGGCACTGGCAGGTCTGCACATATGTTGACCTGGGAGATCGTAAAAATCTCCACCCTTTACCCACCAGGCGCCGTCACCGTGATTTGAACCCGGGACCCTCAGATCGAAAGTCCAACGCTTTAACCATTCGGCTATGGCGCCCGTCGCCTCTTAGTTCGAGACTCATGGTCTGTTAAAAAAAAAGAAAAAAAAAAGACCAACTTGTAAACGAATTCCCAGAGAGAAACGATTGACCATACAGCCCTAGCTTTGCTCTTGGGTCCAACGATATCATAGTTCTAGGCGAAAACAGCTGGAAGCAGAAACAAGGATTAGGGGAAGGAGGCGGGGAGAGATAACCCGACTACCGCCCGCCACCCCCGGCCATCCCCCCCCACCCACCCCCGGCCATCCCCCCCCCGCCCACCCCCGACCTCATCGGTTTCTGTCACAGTGGTGCAGGCGACACTGGGCCCGGGCAGAAAACATGCTCGTTAACACGAGCCAATATTTGCTCACGTACCGGCCGATTAGCCAGGCCAAACAAGACAGGCGGGCCAGGCCAGGCCGGGCCGGGCCGGGCCGGTCTCAGTCCGGGGCTGTGATGGGCGTGGGCGTTCCAACAGGCAGAGGCGGCAAGCAGCAGGTCCAGTGTCACTTACTCACCAGTATGGTTCCCACACACACGGCCCACAACTGTGCCTCTGGCACTGTGGGTTGGGGTACCGAAATATTAGTATGATTGTCTTGTGTGTGTGTGTGTGTGTGTGTGTGTGTGTGTGTGTGTGTGTGTGTGTGTGTGTGTGTGTGTGTGAGAGAGAGAGAGAGAGAGAGAGAGAGAGAGAAATAGTATGATTGTCTTGTGTGTGTGTGTGTGTGTGAGTGTATGTGCGCGCGCGTTCGTGTGTGTGTGTGTGTGTGCGCGTGCGCGCGTTCGTGTGTGTGTGTGTGTGTGTGCGCGTGCGCGCGTTCGCATGTGTGTGTGTGTGTGGGTGTGTGTGTGTTGTGTATGTGTGTGTGTGTATGTATGTGTGTGTGCGCGCGCGCGTTCGTGTGTGTGTGTGTGTGTGTGTGTGTGTGTGTTGTGTGCGTGTGTTGTGTGTGTGTGTGTATTGTGTATGTGTGTTGTGTGTGTGTGTGTGTGTGTGTGTGTGTGCGTGTGTTGTGTGTGTGTGTATTGTGTATGTGTGTTGTGTGTGTGTGTGTGTGTGTATGTGTGTTGTGTGTGTGTGTGTGTGTGTGTGTGTGTTGTGTATGTGTGTGTGTGGTGTGTGTGTGTGTGTGTGTGTGTGTGTGTGTGTGTGTGTGTGTGTGTGTGTGTTGTGTATGTGTATGTATGTGTGTGTGCGCGCGCGCGTTCGTGTGTGTGTGTGTGTGTGTGTGTGTGTGTGGATAGGTCTTGAAGTAGAAAGCTCAGAGTTCGTTTACAATGATTTTTTTTTTACCTGTCATTTGTTTCCCCAGTTTTCCCGGGACAACTGTTTTGCAGCCACAGGTTCTTTAACGTGCGCTACGACATGTTGCACATACACAGTTTATCTAACTGCTTCAAAACACCAACTGCCAAACCAGCAATCAAGGTCTAGTGGAGGGGAGAAGAACTGATATAACTACACTGACGAGTTTATGTATTTGTATTTCTTTCTTTTTTTATCACAACAGATTTCTCTGTGTGAAATTCAGGCTGCTGTCCCCAAGGAGAGAGCGTCGCTACACTACAGCGCCACGCATTTTTGTTTTTGTACTTTTTCCTGCGTGCACTTTTATTTGTTTTTCATATCAAAGTGGATTTTTCTACAGAATTTTGCCAGGAACAACCCTTTTGTTTGCCGTGGGTTCTTTTACGTGCACTAAGTGCATGCTGCACACGGGACCTCGGTTTATCGTCTCATCCGAATGACTAGCGTCCAGACCACCACTCAAGGTCTAATGGAGGGGGAGAAAATATCGGCGGCTGAGAACGTGATTCGAACCAGCGCGCTCAGATTCTCTCGCTTCCTAGGAAGATAAGTGAGGAGGGAAGAGGGGGGTGGGGGTGGGGGAATTAGGGTTGGGGGTGTGGTGTGTGGGGGGTGAAGTATGTTGCTCGTGCTCTGTTGACTAATCAAACCCTCCCTCCTCACCTTCCTCCCCCCCCACCCCCCCGCCCCTCTAGTCCCAACTCACCCTCCTGCACCGCCGCTCCACCCCTCCCCCCCCTCCCCTCCACCCACACCCTCACACCCAACACACCCCTACCCCGCCTTCTTTTTTTTTTTTTTTTTTTTGTTGTTGCCCATCTCCACGAACAAAGGGGATGTTTTGTTTGATCAGTCTGCATTTAATCTTCCTAACTACTTTGGGTTTTCCGTTCCTCTGGCTCTTTCTGTCTTTTCGTGTTTTCTTTATTCTTTTTTTTCTTCCTTCTTTCTTCTTTCTAATGTTACCTGAAACGGGAAGACGAATAACATTCACACACACACACTGACTGACTGAAACCATTTATTGTCAGATTAACTGTTTGTTGTACTGACATTTTCGCAACCATTTGAATAAAATATTAACTGAGCAACACAAGGAAATTCTGATTTTAGGAAGGTATGATTTAAAAAACAACAACAACAACAACAACAAAAAAACAAAACAAAAAAAAACAAAAACAAAACATATTTAACAAATCAAGGTACCAAATTTCATTTATATCATTATCTCCAAAAAATATTCTAACGCACCCACATACTCACATACGTTTCTCCCCCACCCTCTCTCTACATACATCCATGCATGCACACAAATGCCCATTATAATTCCCCTACCTCATTCCCCTGCCCACTCACTCACACACACACACACACACACACACACATACACACACACACACATTCACACTGTCTCTCACTCTTTCTCATCAAATTAAGGTTTCGTAATGTAATCAAGACGACATATTACATGTTAGGGTCGAACAATTCCACTAATTAGAATAATGGGAACTTTGCTCTACAAGTAAATCTGACGCTATCACCCAAAACGAAACACTACTTTGGATTAAATAAAACAGAGGGGAACCTCTGCAACAGAAAGGGGATGAAACAAATTAGAAAAACCGACCAATTGGATGGCTTTTAATTAGGTCAACTGCGGTTTTTGTCAGAGACCAACCATTTTCTTTGCTAGGGTGAAAAACGCTGGACATGACTAATGGAAGATTAAAGGATGTAATCATATCATGAAGGGGTTTGAAATGTAAATGTGTATCTGGACATTCGAGCAAAAAATGTGGGATGTCAAGGGTCGTACCACAAATACATAGTGGTGACGGTTTCAAAAATCTGCATAACCATGCATTAGTTCTTAGCCTGTGTGTCAAGTTTCTTGTGGAAATTGATCCTGGGGGGTTAGTGCCTTTTCTTGCTGGAAGAGAGAGATCCCACCAGAGCTTCTTTTTTGAGTTTTCTAAGAACTGTGTCTGTCTGAAATTCCAGATATATGTTGAGAGAATAGTACAGGCTTCAGAAACAGAAATAGGAATATTGTGATTGATTGAATCTGAATTGTGCGATGCCGCTTCCTTGGCACAAAAATCGGCCATTTCGTTGCCACGAA
>NC_134888.1:24173952-24176452 GCF_041734735.1 Babylonia areolata | reverse complement strand
GCTGTGTCTCACTGTACATAAAACTGAAAAGAGTTCTTTTTTAAGAATATAAAAAAAATAATACGAAAGTGATGACAGGCACAGAGTCATACACACACACACACACACACACACACACGCGCGCGCATACGCGCGCACGCACACACACACACACACACACACACACACACACAGAGTGGAGTGATGGCCTAGAGGTAACGCGTCCGCCTTGGAAGCGAGAGAATCTGAGTGCGCTGGTTCGAATCACGGTTCAGCCGCCGATATTTTCTCCCCCTCCACTAGACCTTGAGCGGTGGTCTGGACGCTAGTCATTCGGATGAGACGATAAACCGAGGTCCCGTGTGCAGCATGCATTTAGCGCTCGTAAAAGAACCCACGGCAACAAAAGGGTTGTTCCTGGCAAAATCCTGTAGAAAAATCCACTTCGATAGGAAAAACAAATAAAACTACACGCAGGAAAAAATACCAAAATAATGGGTGGCGCTGTAATGTAGCGACGCGCTCTCCATGGGGAGAGCAGCCCGAATTTCACACAGAGAAATCTGATGTGATAAAAAAAAAGAAATACAAATACAAATACAAACAAATACACACACATAAAAGTACTAAACACCACCTTTTGAACATATACATTTTTCACTGCTTCTTTTCTCCACTGAATAATGATGCTTTGTACATACATAAAATTAGTAACTAAGTCTTAAAACAAAGTACGTTCTCTTTATCATTAAAGAGGAGCAATAGAAACGATTCTTACGTATGTATATATATATATATATATATATAACACGAAAAACCTTCACCAGGCTTGACATTTTGTGCGCCTTGCGGGCGCGCGGGGGGGAGGGGAGGGGTGTGTGGGGGTGGGAGGTGGGGGTGGGGGTGGGGGGTCCGGAGGGGGTGGGGTGGCAGTGGGGAAGGGGGGCAGCGCGTGGAGAGGGGTAGAGGAGGGGGGGGGCCTGCTTTGATGACGGGAACAAAAACAACAGAATCCTAAAGAGGAAAGGCATGGAGAGAGAGGGAGGGGAGAGAGAGAGGGAGAGGGGAAAGAGAGAGAGGGGGGCAAGGGAGAGAGACAGAGAGAGAACTCAGAGTTTAGAACTCAGAACTCAAAACGATTTTTTTTTCATTCAAGGATCAAGATTTGGGGCATGGCCCATTCTTCCAAACTGTCTTTCTAATCTGCATAATTTACATCACAGAGAGAGAGAGAGAGAGAGAGAGAGAGAGAGAGAGAGACAGACAGACAGACAGAGACACAGAGACAGAGAGAGAGAAACAGAGATAGAGACAGAGAGAATGGGAGAGAGGTGGAAGATATAGGGAGGAAGAAAGAGAGAGAGAGGGGGGGGGCAAGAGAAAAGGAGACAGAGAGAGACAGAGAGACAGACAGAGTGGGGGAGAGGTGGAAGAGATAGGGAGGAAGAAAGAGAGAGAGAGAGAGGGGGGGGGGTAAGAGAGAAGGAGACAGAGAGAGAGAGAGAAAGAGGTAGACAGAGAGACAGAGAGAGTGGGGGAGAGGTAGAAGATATCGGGAGGAAGAGAGAGAGAGAGAGAGAGAGGGGAGAGAAGGGCACAGAGAGAGAGAGAGAGACAGAGAGAAAGAGATAGACAGAGAGACAGAGAGAGTGGGGGAGAAGTAGAAGATATAGGGAGGAAGAAAGAGAGAGAGAGAGAGGGGTAGGGATAAAGATGAGGAGAGAGAGAGAAGGAGACAGAGAGAGAGAGAGAAAGAGAGAGGGGACACAGAGAGAGAAAGAGAGAGAGAGAGAGAGGGGGGGGGGGGTGAAGATCTTTAGAAGATGAAAGGCACAGGGAGGATGAGGGTAGGAAAATGGGGATAAAGAAAATCCCAGGAAGGTACACTTCAAAGATAAACTAAAATGAAAAATGAAAATAAAACGAAGAGCAAAATGGACGTACTCAAGCTCGCAAAAAAAGCAAAAAAAACAAAACAAAAAAACCCCAAAAAACAGCATACTTCAAAGATAAACTGAAATATACTGAATCAAAATGAAGAAGGAAAAATAAGGTAGTCTAAGTCCGCGAATGATTGGTACACTAAGTTCGCGAAAGACTTTTTTTGTTTTTTTTTTTTTCACATCAGCGATAGAGAGAAGAGAATGTCTTCTAAAAGCTTCTTGCGTTGAAATGGTTCTGTGTATTTGTGTAGAAAATGTTGTTGTTTTTTTTCTGACTCGAGAAGAGTTGAGGGATATTGTTCTCAGTAACTATCTACTTTTTTCAGTTTTTTTGTTTGTTTGTTTTTTTTTGTTCAAAGATGACGCTCTCAGATAACTACACAATTTGCCCCCCGTGAATAATTTGGTGATATCAATGATTAATAACACGTTTCGAGATCAGAAGAGGAACGAAAGAGCAGATATACATACAGAAATGTAATATATGGATTCATCAAAACGAACACACACACACACACACACACACACACATATATATATATATATATATATATATATATATATATATATGTATATCT
>NC_134888.1:24153952-24166452 GCF_041734735.1 Babylonia areolata | reverse complement strand
AAGGAGGAGGAGGAGGAGGAGCAGGAGGAGAAGAAGAAGGAGGAGGAGGAGGAGGAGAAGAAGAAGAAGAAGAAGAAGAAGAAGAAGGAGGAGGAGCAGAAGAAGAAGAAGAAGAAGAAGAAGAAGTCACTTGCAATGACCAATCTTCTCTCTTTCTTTCCCTCAGTTTGCCGCCCCCCACCCCCCACCTCCTCTACCCCCCGACGCCCTCCCTAGCGCCGATACAGTTTCAGTTTCAGTAGCTCAAGGAGGCGTCACTGCGTTCGGACAAATCCATATACGCTACACTACATCTGCCAAGCAGAAAGCTCTCTCTAAGCCTGATCAGCACGTTGGGTTTATGCAAAGCTTTTCTGTGTTCCTTCACAGATGTGGTGTAGTATATATATATGGGCCAATGCCCTCCTTTTTTAGCCGGTCCGAAATTCTGGAACCTATTCATTCAAAACGAAAACAATTTCGTGTTGTTTTTTTTTTTTTTTTTTGTGGTGTTTTTTGTTTTTTTTTTGTTTTTTTTGCAATGGAGGCCTATGAGAAATGACATGTTTGCGTGTTATCAACCCTTCCTATCAAGAATAAGGTATGATACGGACACGAAATAACCCTGTAAAATTAACCCGATCCCACACTTTTTAAAAATTTCTATTTTATTTACTTTTTCACGGTTTGCGGGACCAATAACGGAAAGACAGCGGCACGTTAGTTTAACGACTGAATCCTGACATCAAAATTGAGTAAAATAACCCTTAAAAAAAACAACAACAAAAAACAGAGTCGAAATTCACTGAAAAACAAGGTGACAACATCTACTACTGAATGGTAATATCAGTCATTCGGATGAGACGATAAACCGAGGTCCCGTGTGCAGCATGCACTTAGCGCACGTGAAAGAACTCACGGGAACAAAAGGGTTGTTCCTGGCAAAATTCTGTGGAAAAATCCACTTCGATAGGAAAAAACAACAACTAAAACTGCACGCAGGAAAAATACAAAAAAAAGGGGGGCGGGGGTGGGGGGTGGTGGGGGAGGGGGGGGGGGGGGGGGGGGGGGGGGGGGGGTGGTGGCGCTGTAATGTAGCGACGCGCTCTCCCTGGGGAGAGCAGCCCGAATTTCACACAGAGGAATCTGTTGTGATAAAAAGAAAAAGAAAAACAAAGAGAAAAAAACCCAACAAAAACCAAAAACAAAATAAAAAAACAACAACAAAAAAACAACACACACACACACACACACACACACACACACACACACACATATCGTTTCATCTATGTACGAAATTTGCCGGCAGTAAAATGGGTCCCTAAAATTTTATAAGACTTTGAAATAGGACTTGCACACTGTCAGCGCACTAGACTTTGACACCTCCATGTCACTGAAACTCTAACTCAAAAACTCTTTTGTCATTCGCACGAAGAGGGTTTAAAAAAAACAAAAAACAAGAGAGGCAAGGCCTTCAAGACTCACTTGTGATAAATTAAGTCCCCTAGCATTAATTACAGAGTAATTTCCCTTTTTTACTATCTGCCCCAAAACGTTGCAAAATAAATAAAAATTCCATGCTTCGCAAAAGAAGTTCCTGTTTGAACAAAAAATGATAATAATGACTCCTCTTGTTGTTGTGTCAGAATAAGAGGTCAAAGTGCCAAGTTTAGAGAATACAAAAAATATAAATATAACAGTAAATGCAGTTTGCAATATAATTAGGCTCTTTTTTATTTTTTGTGCCCATCCCAGAGGTGCAATATTGTTTTAAACAAGACGACTGGAAAGAACTGAATTTTTCCTATTTTTATGTCAAATTTAGTGTCAACTGACAAAGTATTTGCAGAGAAAATGTCAATGTTAAAGTTTACCACGGACACACAGACACACACACACACACACACACACAACCGAACACCGGGTTAAAACAGACTCACTTTGTTTACACAAGTGAGTCAAAAAGTGGAAAGACAGTCCAAAACTGAAGACTACATTTCAGTACAAGCAAGCAGTACTGACAACGCAAAGCGACAGATTGGACGGGACACATTTTAATTAATGTACAGCATGGCGACAGGTCCACTGGGACCTCGTTTTGAGAAATAATCTGCCGCGGCGGCGGAATACACTAAAAAAAAACAAAAACCAACCACCAAAGTATGCAACAAACAACAACAACAACAACAAAAGAAAAAAAAAAGAGAAACAAAAAAAAAAGAAAGAAAAAGAAAAAAAGTTGTCCTCACTCGCAAAGCAAAAGCATTGATATCGACACAACATTTTGTGAGGCAATTTCATGGCGACACAGCCATGGGACCTCGTTTTTTATTTTTATTTCTTTTTTTTTAAATTTCGTTTGTTTTACATATAATGAACAATCTGCTGCGGCAGAGTACACAAAAGTATGCAAAACCCCCCCCCCCCCCCTCAAAAAAAAAAAGATGTGTTAAGGTGCTCTGAAAAATGTTTGCCGTGAAGTTTTTTTTCAGGGGAGGGGGAGCAGTCACAGACAGACAGACAGACAGACAGAAAAGAAAACTGAGAGAGAGAGAGAGAGAGAGAGATGCCCTCACCACTATACCACCACCACCCCCGCGCTGCTGACTGACTGACTGACAAAGGGGGAGGGGGGGAGGGGGGTATTGGTTGAAGGAAGAAGGCAACTTTACAAGTCTTTATTAGAAAAAAACAACAAAATAACCCCCCAAAAAACAGGGAGAGAGTAAGAAATGAGGCTGATGGGGGAGGAGGATGGGGGTTGGGGGGAGAGCAGTGGGGGTGGGTGGGGGGGGGGGGGGGTTGGATGGAGGTGGGAGTGAGGAAGAATGGTTTGGGAAGCCTGCGAGCAGTGAAAAAAAAAAGTGGGAGAGGGAAAAGGGAGGGAAGGGGGGAGAGAAGGGATGGAGGAGGACGAGGAGGGGGGTGGGGGCGGGATGGGGGGGGGTGCGGGGGGGGGGGGGGGGGGGGGGGGGGGGGGAGGGACAGGAGGGGTGGGGGTGGGGGGCAGGTGTTGCACGCGCCATTGATGAGGTGTGGAGTGATCCAATTGACGTAACACTACTCCCTTTCCCAGCACGTGCAGCTCGGGTCATAAGCTGCCTGCCTGCCTGCCTGCCTGCCGACGATGACGACGACCGGGTAGGAAAAAAAAACCAAAACAAAAAGACAGACAGACAGCTTGGCTGTGCAGGCAGGGGAGCACACACAAAAATAACAACAACAAAAAACAAACAAACAAACAAAAAACACCCCCAAAACAAAAAGCAAAAAAAAAAAAAAAAGGAGCTGAAAAGGACACATACAAAAAACAACAACAACAAAAAACAGAAAAAAAACATACACCACACACACACACACACACACACACACACACATATATATATATATATATATACAAACACACACACACACAAACACACACACACACACATACACAAGTACACACACCAAGCAGTGAGTGAGTGAGAGAGAGAGAAGAAGAAGAGGAGGAAGAAGAAGAAGAAGAAAGGAAGAAGAAGAAAAAGAAGAAGAAGAGGAAGATGTGTTAAGGTGCTCTGAAAAAAAAGGGGGGGCGTATAAGTTGAAGGAAGAAGGCAACTTTACAAGTCTTTATTAGAAAAACAAACCAAAAAAAAAAAAAAAAACCAGGGAAAGAGTAAGAAATGAGGCTGATGAGGGGTGGGGGGGTGGGCGAGATGGGGGGGGGGGGGGCGACGGGGGGTACGGGAGGGGGGGGGGGGGCAGGTGTTGCACGCGCCATTGATGAGGTGTGGAGTGATCCAATTGACGTAACACTACTCCCTTTCCCAGCACGTGCAGCTCGGGTCATAAGCTGCCTGCCTGCCTGCCTGCCGACGATGACGACGACCGGGTAGGACAAAAAAAACACAAAAAGACAGACAGACAGCTTGGCTGTGCAGGCAGGGGAGCACACACAAAAATAACAACAAAAAACAAACAAAGAAAAAAAACCAAACAAACACCCCCCAAACAAAAAGCAAACAGAAAAAAAGGAGCTGTAAAGGACACATACAAAAAACAACAACAACAAAAAACAGAAAAAAACAAACTACACTACACACACACACACACACACACACACACACACACACACACACACACACACCAAGCACATACGCACACAAACAGACACACACACACACAACCGAAACAAACTCTTTCCAAACGAGGAAACAGAAGTGTTGAAGGGGGGGCAACAAAACCAAACAAAAACGAAAACAAAACCAAAAACAACAAAAAATGGGAAGATGGGGAAGGAAGGAAGGAAGGAAGGAAGGAAGGAAGAGAGTGTGATGGGAGTGGAGGAGATAGGAGAGTGCGTGAGTGTGTGTGTGTGTGTGTGTGGGGGGGGGGGGGGTCTTTCTCCTAGGCTTTTTTTTTTTCTTTTTTTCTTTTTTTTTTCTTCCTCCATCAAGTTCAAACCCACTCCTCGCGTATCTCCCCTATTAATAAAGGAAAAATTAATATGAACAGAAATTAAAAAAACGAAGAAAAACAAATCGACCCCCTCTAAAAAGAAAACAACAACACGACAACAGCAACAAAAAACAAAACAAAACAAAACAAAAAACAACAAAAAAACCCAAACAAACAACAACAATAACAAAAAACAGGACTTACCACCCCGAACCACCACACACACTAACATCCTCAAAACAAAACAAAAAAGAAAAAGACAACAACAAAAAAAAATAGACAAAAAAAAAAGACCACGGCCCTGAGGAATTGGACCATACCTAGTGATAAATAAATAAATGAATAAATTCATTGATAAATAAATAAATGAATAAATACATAAATTCATTTATTCATTCACTCATCTACATATTCATTTATCTATTTATTCATTCTTTCTTTTTTTTTCTTCTATTTTTGCTTTTTATTTTAGTTTAGTTCTGGTTCGTTTCGTTTTATTCAAGTTTTCTATTTCATTTTACTTTCTTTTCTCCGCCGGAAATGCCTGCGTGACGAAGCGCGTTGGGAGTTTGTGCTGTGCTTGGTCAGTCAAACATCTCAGTGCTAAGTCAGTAGCAGATGAGGTGTAGCGTATACTGTGGACCTGGGTTTGTCGGAAACGCAATGAACTGCGCCTTCCTTGATCAACTGAACTGAACCAGACTGAACTGAACTAAACTGAACTGAACGTGACATTGAAGGCGCCACAAGCCAATAGACCATTCAACTCCAGAGACCCCCACTGAAAAAAAGGATGAAAAAAAGAAAAAGAAAAAGAAAAGAACAGAGAGAGAGAATCTTCAACCAGTCTTCTGAGAGAGAGAATCTTCAACCAGTCTCCTGAGAGAGAGAATCTTCAAGCAACAACCATCTACCTGAATATAATCTAGTCATCAGCCCCATCCACATGTAATATGCAGCTTCTGTTCAAACGTGTGTGTGTGTGTGTGTGTGTGTGTGTGTGTGCGTGCGCGCGCACGCAGTGCGTGCATGCGTGAGTATGCACAAGTTTTTATATTGATATACACTTGTATGTATCTTATTTCTACTATATCTGTGTTTGTGTATGATTTTCGATTTATGTTCGTATCTTGTTATGTACTACCACCACCACACCAACCTCCCCCCGACCCCCCAATATTCCTTGTGACCCCGGTACACTTGGTAATAAAGACATATTCTATTCCATTCTTGTTCAAAAAAGTTGAAGCGCTAATGAGACCCACCAGCGACCCCTCTTCCTCCAACAGATGCTTCGTTTGCAGCTGTATAATTAACCAAGGATGGCTATCACGATTCAGATAACTTCTTCTTCTTCTTCTTCTTCTTCGTCTTCGTTCGTGGGCTGCAACTGCTATACGTTCACTCGTATGTACACGAGTGGGATTTAACGTGTATGACCGTTTTTAACCCCTGCCATGTAGTCATCCACACTCCGTTTTCGGGGGTGATTCGGATAACAAAGACGGGTCACGTGACAGAGCCTTATAACTAATCAACTACGATGGTAGTGGAGTTGTGGGGATTTTTTGTTGTTGGTTTTTTTTTCTTCTTCAGGAAAAACAACTGATACCATCATTACTACCAATGATAGCAAGTAACATAATACACATCTAATAATGATGATGATGGTGATGATCATGAGGAGGAGGAGGAGAAGGAGGAGGAGGAAGACGATGATGAGGACGATGTGATGATGTTTATGATGATGATGATGATGATGATGCACGCATGCATGCACCCATGCCCCCCCCCCCCCACACACACACACATACACGTACACGCACACACGCGTGAGCGCGCACAATCATACACACACACACACACACACACACACACACGGGAGCGCTCACAATCACACCCACCCACACCCACACACACACACACACACACACATGCGGTTGACTTCAATTTACTGCAAGGTTATATATATATACATATATACACACACACACGCACACACACACACACACACACACACACATATATATATATATATATATATATATATATATATGTGTGTGTGTGTGTGTTTGTGTATATATATATATATATATATATATATATATATATATATATATATATATATGTCTCTCTCTCTCTCTCTCTCTCTCTCTCTCTCTCTCTCTCTGTATGCATGGTCATATTCTCTCTTTTTCATACCAATATAAATAAAGATTGCCACAGAACGAGTAATTAAATCATTTTGGAATTGAAAAACAACAACAAAAAGATGAACCATGTATAGTCAAATTAACACAGAGAGAGAGGAAGAAAGAGAGAGAGAGAGAGAGACAGACAGACAGACAGACAGACAGACAGACACAGATAAGAGAAATTCTTTTTTTTTTCTTCTTTATTTGACACCTCATTACATCACAGTAAAGCAACAAGAGACAGACAGAAAAAGGAAGAAAGAAAGAAAAATAAATAAAAATAAAACAGAAGAAAGAAACGAAAATGATACCACCACCCCTACCCCCACCCCCACCACCTCCCCAAATCATATATCACAAATAAAGCAGAATTTTTTTTGTTTAAAGTGTGTCGGCGGCCACTACTACTTGCTCTCCCCCCCCCCCCCTGTTCTGTTAAGGGGGGGGGGGGGGGGGGATGAGGGGGATGGGAGGGGGGGAGTGGGGGACGGGGGGGGGGGGGGGTGCGTGGTGCGGGCTGGGGGGGGGGAAGAGAGGGTAAAGTAAAAAAAAAAAGAAAAAAAAAAGCATCATTATCAGTGAAGAAAGAAAGGGATTTTATTCATGTCACACAGAAAACTATACAAACACTCAAAAACAAAGACGAAATTTCAAAAAAAAATGAAACAAACAACCCCTATCAAAAAAAAAAACAAAAACAAACAACAACAAAAAACAAACAAACAAACCAAAAAACAACAACCAAGCCCATGGCCGAAGTAAAGCAAAGCAAAGAAAGGAAGAAAGGAAGGAAGAGTGAAAAATAAAAGGAAGAACGAAATCTCCAATCAAAGCCTCAAGGAAGCAACAAAAAAGAAGAAAGAAAAAAAGAAAAGAAAAAAAAAAGGAAAAAAAAGGGCTATGTCTAGAGAGAAAGAGAGGAAAACACAAAGAAGCTATTCTTTTCCATCTCCCCCCCCCCCCCGCCCCCCCCCCCCCCCCCCCCCCTCCACACACACACACATATTACATACCCTTGGCAACCCGGCTAACACTTCATTCTTTTGAAGGCATGAGATACCGCCAGAACACACACACACACACACACACACACACACACACACACACTCACATACTCTCTCCCACACATCCATGGACAAACAAACAAACAAACAAACACACACACACATGGACACACACACAAACACACACACACACATGGACACACACACACGCACAAATACACACACATACACACACATCACACATGGACACACACACACTCACACACACACACACACACACACACACGGACACACGCACACACACGCACACACACACACACACACACACACACACACACAAAAACAAAAACACACACATAAGACAGTCAATTCTAAAAGCTGTAGTTGATGGCTTTTCTTCCAATATTTCATTAGCCACTGAAAAGATTTTGAATGATTATTCGTTGCTTAGAATGTTTTCGGAAATTTTAAACTCCAGTCCAGTTGGTATTCTCCTTTGATGTATTATAATTAATGTTGTTATTTATATTTACATTGTTGTAGGTTAATACTTGTTGATATGCATATACATATTCTTCTTCCCTTGACACCTCATTCAATACACTCCATATATATATATATATATACTCATGAATGCTCATGTTAAGTTTTGGAGAGTCATAATTATATGTACGGGTTTTTTGTTTGTTTGTTTTTTTTTGGGTTTTTTTTGGTGGGGCGGGGGGTAAAAAATTATTTGATAATAAAAAGAATTCCTACCGATGTATGCGAGGCTGCCTTTTGTCTACATGTGGATGCTTCTCTCCAGCACGCATCCAGGATGCACCCATCCATATACAAAAAAAAAAAAAAAGAAAAAAAAAAGGAAGTGACCAAAAGACGTCACAACCGATTCCACAGATCACCAAACAAGGGCTAAGGGGGGAGATGAGAGGGGGGCGGGGGGGGGGGGGGGGAAGAAAAAAGAAAAGACAAGAAGTGCCACTCAAAGTTGTCTGTTCTTCAATGGCTCCAATGCAGCGTGTGCTGCGCATGATTGTGATCCACTTCCAGCCAGCCAGCCATGGCTACAGCAATTGAAATCATCCTCGACGGGCGCAATAGCCGAGTGGTTAAAGCGTTGGACTGTCAATCTGAGGGTCCCGGGTTCGAATCACGGTGACGGCGCCTGGTGGGTAAAGGGTGGAGATTTTTACGATCTCCCAGGTCAGTATGTGTGCAGACCTGCTAGTGCCTGAACCCCCTTCGTGTGTATATGCAAGCAGAAGATCAAATACGCACGTTAAAGATCCTGTAATCCATGTCAGCGTTCGGTGGGTTATGGAAACCAGAACATACCCAGCATGCACAACCCCGAAAACGGAGTATGGCTGCCTACATAGCGGGGTAAAAACGGTCATACACGTAAAAGCCCACTCGTGTGCATACAGTGAACGCAGAAGAAGAAGAAGAAGAAGAAGATGAAATCATCCTCACTGCAGGTGCAGGAGAGAAAAAAAGACTCCCAGGAGAAAATGCGAATGAGAATGCGAATGCTTTATTCATCAGGCCATGGCGGCCCCCCATGAAGGGGTAAGTGAACATATACCATTACAAAATATTCGAGAACGAAGTCACATTTGAACAAAATAATACTAGAAATAAGAAACAGTTGTTCATGAAATACTACGAGGTTACAATTTCACTACGTTTGAATGTTTAATAATTATAAGAAACGTGATAAATTACGTACGTCATGTTGTCTAGTGGATGACATCAGAAGACTTAGTTTAATTAAAGGCGCATGGATGTTGGTAATACTGGAAGGAATAAAATACACCCAACGTACATTTATAATCATGTATCAGTGGAGTGAGGGCCTAGAGGTAATGCGTCCGCCTAGGAAGCGAGAGAATCTGAGAGCGCTGGTTCGAATCACGGTTCAGCCGCCGATATTTTCTCCCCCTCCACTTGACCTTGAGTGGTGGTCTGGACGCTAGTCATTCGGATGAGACGATAAACCGAGGTCACGTATGCAGCATGCACTTAGCGCACGTAAAAGAACCTCACGGCAACAAAACGGTTGTTCCTGGCAAAATTCTGTAGAAAAAATGCACTTCGATAGGAAACAGATAAAACTGCACGCAGGAAAAAAAAAAGAAAAAAAAAAAAAAGGTGGCACTGGAGGCGCTTTCCCTGGAGAGAGCAGCCCGAATTTCACAGAGAGAAATCTGTTGTGATAAAAAGAAATACAAAAATACAAATACAAAAATTCAAAAATCTTAGAACTTCCAAGAGAGAGAGAGAGAGCGAGAGAGAGAGAGAGACTGTGATATTTTTCCTTGGGGAAAAAAAACAAAACAACTCCCATGCTGAGGTCTGCACTCACCTCACGCTAGGGAAAAAAAACAAAACAAACAAAAACATTGTGCTTTTTGCGTGATGTTCAGATATGATTATCTGACCTGTTAGTTCAGTGGTCTCTTCAGCTTGTAGCATACACAGGAGACCAATGACCCCCCGCAAAGGGAGAGAATTTGTGAACTGAGTAGTACCTCTTATTGGCCCGACAGAGCGAGACGTGGGTTTTGTGGTCTTCTTTGAAAAAGAAAATCTAATTAACGTTGTTTCCATTGACCTTTGTGAGATAATTTTGGGGTTCTTTTCAACTAGTGTTTTTTTTTGTTTTTTTTTAATGTATTTATTCATTTTTTTGAAAGAACTGATGGGGGTAAATCACCCTTGAAATTGCGACGGGGGCTTTGGCGGTCGGCTGGGCGATAGACACCACTGATGATTTGATTTGACTTGATTTGATTTGATGTGATCTTGGCACTGACTCCTTTTGTGTCACCGTGGACTGGGAAGGCAACAAGGAGGATAGCCCTGTGCTCTGACCCCCCCCGCCCCCCTCAACCTCCCCACCCCCCTCCAACATGATTATTATCTGTCTGTCTGTCCATCCTCCATTCTCTCTCTCACTCTGTCTTTCTGTATGTATGTATGTGCAGATGTCTGTCTGTCTGTCTGTCTGTCTCTCTTGTGTGATTTGTGTATGGGCGTGTGCGTGTGTGTGGGTGGGGGGGTGGTGTTGGGGGCGGAGGCGCAGGTGGATGAATGTGTGCAACACATACACTCTTGCAGAGCAATCATCAGGCACGAAGATGCCGACATGTCTAGAAGCCTTCTTGCCCGGATGGTTTTTTGACTCACTTGTGTAAACAAAGTGAGTCTATGTTTTAACCCGGTGTTCGGTTGTCTCTGTGTGTGTGTGTCCGTGGTAAACTTTAACACTGACATTTTCTCTGCAAATACTTTGTCAGTTGACACCAAATTAGGCATAAAAATAGGAAAAATTCAGTTCTTTCCAGTCATCTTGTTTAAAACAATATTGCACCTCTAGGATGGGCACAAAAGAAAAGAAAAGAAAAAAAAAAGAAGCAAAGTATATGCAAACTGCATTTGTTATTATATATATATATATATTTTAATTCTCTAAACTTTGCACTTTGATCTGATATTCTGACACAACAACAAGAGGAGTCATTTTTATCATTTTTTGTTCAAACAGGAACTTCTTTTGCTAAGCATGAAAGTTATATTTATTTTGCAAATGTTTTGGTGCAGATAGTCAAAAAGGGAAATTACTCTGTAATTAATGCTAGGGGACTTAATTTGCTTTAAACTGATCTTTCTCATCTTAAACATTACATTTTGAAATCATGCTCAATACATTAAAAGCTTGTGTGCTTTACTCTCAGTGTACGGGGCTTTCACTATGTTCATTCGCCCAAGTGGTCTTTTTCGGAAAATACTAAAATCAACACGACGAGTGGACTTTATAGATCTATTGGCTGAGCCCTGAAGGTCATGGGCAAAAATCAATTGCGTACACATATTTATACATTATTCAAAGCGCGTGCTCATACTCTTCACGAACGCGAACGACGCCATTTTGTTTCAAGTTGTAGACCTGCCCGTTCAATCCTATATTCAATGGACAATACACGATAACATGTGATGGAAAGTTGGAGAAGGAGACCGTTAAATATTTATTCAGAGAAAGATTTGTGAACGCCTCATCACTTACTGGATTATGCCCCAAACTGCCATAAAAATATTCACAGAATCAGTCGGAATTCACAGTTAAAAATTGTAAACCAGCAAGTTAATACCCTTGAATTGATGAAACGAAAAAAATTCCAGTCTTGACTTTTCTCAAAATGAAGTCCTTTTCACTTCTTACGACGTTTAGAAGTACTTGTACTTGGCTCTCATTTAACAAAATACTCAATTTTCATATCAACTTTAAAACTATAAAACTAGAAGAACATAAAAGAGAAACTGAATCGACCGTGTCGTACTACATTCCCGGCGGGTGTAACTAAACTTGTACATCTATCTAGATCTAGAGAAAACGGCTAAATGTTACAGTGTGATTGCGGCGATAGCCATGTCTCCTTTACCGCGGACTTAAAAAGAATTTTTTTTATTGCCCTTAAAGATTTTTTGAATGCCAAAGATACACCAGAATAATATGATTTAAACAGCGTTCTCACTGCGAATACTGCAATCGATTTATCGCCCTTTAAAAAAGTATGTTCAAATATTAAATTTTAGAACGTCAGTTAAGGAGCCACGATAGTGTAATGGGTAAGACAGTTTCTTCTCACCCGAACACGCGGGGTTCCAATCTGGTTAGAACTTTTCTTCTTCTTTTTTTCTTTTTTTTTTTTTAACCCGAAGCTTTATAATAACAAATACAGAACACATTTTAACGATTGATGTTTTTTTTTTTTAAGTGTATCACAAGTGAGTCTTGAAGGCCTTGCCTCTCTTGTTTGTTTTTGTTTTGTTTTTGTTGTTTTTTCCAAAAGGTACAAGTACAGTTTGAACTGTTTAG
>NC_134888.1:24111452-24148952 GCF_041734735.1 Babylonia areolata | reverse complement strand
TTAGCGCACGTAAAAGAACCCACGGCAACAAAAGGGTTATCCCTGTCAAAATTCTGTTAAAAAAAAAAAAAAAAAAAATCCACTTTGATAGGAAAATATAAAAACTGCAGGCAGGGAAAAATACAACCAAAAAAAATTGAGTGGCGCTCTCAGTGAAGCGACGCGCCCTTTCTGGGGAGAGCAGCCCGAATTTCACACCGGCAGAGAAATCTGTTGTGACAAAAAAAAAAAAAAAAGAGTAATGCAATACAGTTTCATTTTCAGTTTCAGTAGATCAAGGAGGCGTCACTGCGTTCGGACAGATCCATATACGCTACACCACATCTGCCAAGCAGATGCCTGACCAGCAGCGTAACCCAACGCGCTTAGTCAGGCCTTGAGAAAAAAAAAGTAAATAAATAATAGATAAGCTTACATAAATAAATAAATAAATAAATAAATAATAATAATTATGATATAAAAAAGGTAGTAGTAATGATAATAAAAACAAAATAATAATAATAAATAAATAAATAAATAAGACAACAATGATGATAAATAAGCAAATAAATGTAAAACATGAAGACACACATTCACACATACACCCACACATGCATAACAGATATGCACCAATCATGCAGTTTCAATACAACACAATACAATGCAATACAGTACAACACAATACAAGACTTGCTTGTGGCTGAAAGCATCACCAATGCTTTTGGCTGATCTCGGTTGTCAACTACAACTGTCAGGCCTTCTGTTGATAGACAGTCAGCCTTCTCTCTCTCCATCTCCTCCTCTTACTTTCTGCTCATGCGAATATATATATATATATATATATATATATATATATATATATATATATATATATATATATATATATATATATATATATATATATGATAGTCAGTCGTGTCCAACTATGACCATCAGAACAGCAGAGGAGGCAACTGCTGTCCCGACTATTTGGGCTAGAATTTGATTATAGTGGAGAGTGTCTTGCCCAAGTTACATCCCCACTCTCTCGGCCAAGAGGGTTTTGGGACAGTCGGCGTTGGGATGGTTCCCAAAGGCCAACCAGCCCACAAGGCTGCAGCACTAAGAGCCAGTGCAGTTTTGCCTCCTAGTTTGAGAATCACAGTCCTGCATAAAAGACCAAGCTGTAAATGATTTCCCATTGATTGGAGAAACCATTGATAATACAGCTCCCACTTTGCTGTTGGCCCAAATGTAAACTAAATGAAAGATTATTGACTGCAGTCATAATACAAACATACAAACCAAACAAAAAATTAACGACAGCAGTGGAAAAGTCAGAGAAAGTCACGTTACCTCTAATTGCGAAGCTGGTAATCCACTGAGTCACCCTTCAGGGAGCACCTCAACGCACGCGCGCTTGTGTATCTGTATGTGTGCGTGTGTGCGTTCGTGTGTGTGTGTGTGTGTGTGTGTGTGTGTGTGTGTGTGTGTGTGTGTGTGTGTGATGATACTGCTCATTTCATTCTATCGTTCAACAGCTTTAATGTGAAAAAAACAACAACAAAAAAACAAGAACCCCAAAGCAACCAATTACAACCTATCCATCCACCCACCCACCCACACCTCCTCTCTCTCTCTCTCTCTCTCTCTCTCTCTCCTTGTTCTTGTTCTCTCTCTCTCTCTCTCTCTCTCTCCCCTTGTTCTTGTTCTCTCTTTCTCTCCTTGTTCTTGTTCCTCTTTCTCTCCTTGTTCTTGTTCTCTCTCTCTCTCTCTCTCTCTCTCTCTCTCTCTCCTTGTTATTGTTCTATCTCTCTCTTGGTTCTTCTCTCTCTCTCTCTCTCTCTCCTTGTTCTTTCTCTCTCCTTGTTCTCTCTCTCTCTCTCTCCTTGTTCTTGTTCTCTCTCTCTCTCTTTGTTCTTGTTCTCTCTCTCTCTCTCTCTCTCTCTCTCTCTCTCTCCTTGTTCTTGTTCTCTCTCTCTCTCCTTGTTCTCTCTCTCTCTCTCTCCTTATTCTTGTTCTCTCTCTCTCTTGGTTCTTCTCTCTCTCTCTCCTTGTTCTTGTTCTCTCTCTTGGTTCTTCTCTCTCTCTCTCTCTCTCTCTCTCCTTGTTCTTGTTCTCTCTCTCTCTCCTTGTTCTTGTTCTCTCTCTCTCTTGGTTCTTCTCTCTCTCTCTCTCTCTCCTTGTTCTTGTTCTCTCTCTCTCTTGGTTCTTCTCTCTCTCTCTCTCTCCTTGTTCTTGTTCTCTCTCTCTCTCTCCTTGTTCTCTCTCTCTCTCTCTCCTTATTCTTGTTCTCTCTCTCTCTTGGTTCTTCTCTCTCTCTCTCTCTCCTTATTCTTGTTCTCTCTCTCTCTTGGTTCTTCTCTCTCTCTCTCTCTCTCCTTGTTCTTGTTCTCTCTCTCTCTTGGTTCTTCTCTCTCTCTCTCTCTCTCTCTCTCTTTGTTCTTGTTCTCTCTCTCTCTTGGTTCTCTCTCTCTCTCTCTCTCCTTGTTCTTGTTCTCTCTCTCTCTCCTTGTTCTTGTTCTCTCTCCTTGTTCTCTCTCCTTGTTCTCTCTCTCTCTCTCCTTGTTCTTGTTCTCTCTCTCTTCTTGTTCTCTCTCTTTGTTCTCTTTCTCTCCTTGTTCTTGTTCTCTCTCTCTCTCTCCCTTTTTTGTTCTCTCTCTCTTTGTTCTTGTTCTCTTTCCTTGTTCTTGTTCTCTCTCTCTCCTTGTTCTTGTTCTCTCTCTCTCTCCTTGTTCTTGTTCTCTCTCTCTCTCTCTCTCTCTCTCTCTCTCTCTCCTCGTTCTTGTTCTCTCTCTCTCTCTCCTTGTTCTTGTTCTCTCTCTCTCCTTGTTCTTGTTCTCTCTCTCTCCTTGTTCTTGTTCTCTCTCTCTCTCTCTCTCTCTCTCTCTCTCTCTCTCTCCTCGTTCTTGTTCTCTCTCTCTCTCTCCTTGTTCTTGTTCTCTCTCTCTCTCTCTCTCTCTCTCCTCGTTCTTGTTCTCTCTCTCTCTCTCTCTCCTTGTTCTTGTACTCTCTCTCTCTCTTTCTCTCCTTGTTCTTGTTCTTGTTCTTGTTCTCTCTCTCTCTCTCTCTTATACCTGCACTAACTTATAGCCGCCTCCTTCCTCGCCTTGCACACCCTTTGCCCCCTTTCTACGTACTCGGGTGCCTTTCCCAGTTCGCTTTCAACTGAATGGATGCCAAAACTTTTGTGTCGCGTGTGTTGTTTGAGGAGGAGAACCGGGGGGGCCGCCGCAGTGTAAAAGAAAGGAGGGAGGTGTGTGGAGGTGATTGTGTGCACTGCGGTGTTGTTGTTGTGTGTGAGTGTGCCTTTCCCTCCCCCCCCCCCACCCCTCCCACTCCCCCCCCCCCCGCCACGTCTCTGGCTCCTCCTTCTCCTTCCCCCTTTTGTGTTGGCAGTGGCACCACTACACCAGCGATCCTGGAATAACTCCCCCCACACCCCCTCCACGCCCCTCCACACCTCCCCCACGAGCCAAACTATCCGAGGAAAACGTCTAGGACCCAATCTTTGTGCCCAGCAGGTGATGTATGAGTGTTGATGAAACGTGGCAGCTCCTTCTAAAACCGTCCTCTTTTTTTTTTCCTTTTTTTTGTGCCCCCCCCCCCCCCCCACACACACACACATCCACCCATCCATTTTTCTTTCAGCCTCATGTTGCCCCTCCCAGAATAGCCCCCGCCCCCTCCCCCACTGACACCCCCCATACGCCTATCTCACTTTAAAGACCAAATAAAGGTAGCCATGTTTGACACTACCGTCACCTCTTATCGTGTTTCACGTGCACTGTTCTGGGGGGTCACTGTGACCTCCCTCTGCAATGACTTGTGAGTGGGTTATAACCGTTAGGTTTAACTGCACTCTTGCGGTGCACACACACTGACATGCAGAGGTTGTGTGGAGGATGGGGTAGGGGGGGTGGGGGGTGTTTGTGTGTGTGTGTGTGTGCCTGGCAGGCGGGGAAAACCAGTTTTGAGACAGTCTGTCTCAAACCTGTCTCTGTTCCAATTCATATTATTATAGTCATGCCATACCACCAAAATGAGCGAGCCAGATTTTCGGTTATGATTAAAGAACGTCCGTTTTAAGATCAGCATTCATTCATCCGTTCTAGTCAATGGCGGCGAAACAAGAACTAAACTGTTATGGAAACAAACAAATAAACAAACAGACACACAAAAAAGCAATCAACCAATCAACAACCACACCAAAAAAAACAACAAAAAAAAACAAAAACCAAAGAACCATCCATTGTGGAAAAGTCCCCCGTCGTCAGAGCTCCATCTGCCGCTGTTTTGATTGACAACGAAAGAAAAGAACAACAACAACAACAACAACACACACACACACACGGAACCTCACCGAGGCGAAAATACCGGAAGTGACATCCAAACAACGTCACACGCCAGTCCGAGTCACCTGACAAGGGGTGGGTGGGTGGATGGGGGTGACAAAGGGAGTGAAGAGAGGTGTCAGTCAAGAGTTGTCCGCGCCTCAATGGTTCCATCGCAGACACGGCGTGTACAACGCGGAGACACTTTTCCACTCCAGCAGAGCTGCTGCAGCAGTTTGACATGTCCCTCATTCCAGGCTCAGTTAGCTTCTTCCCTGGACCTCAGCTTGTATGCCAGAGCCAAAGGATCTGAAACAAAGAAGAAGAAAAAAGAAAGAAAGAAAAAAAAGAAGACAAGGAATAGTGCCCTGGAGCCAGTTGCATTCCTTGGTTCTAACTTTTTGACAGTTACACGTGACTAAAATGCCTATGTTGACCGAACTACGCCATTGGTCAGTTCCATACTACTACATAGTTAGAAGCGGGTTACGACCATACTAGGCTCTTCCGTCTGAGCAATGCAACTGGCTCCAGGACACTTCAAATACCACCATAGCGCAATCATATCACCAGCTCTAGGAAGACATTGGCGGCCAATGGCCAGAGGGCCAGACGTTAAGCTACTAAAACAAAAAAAAAAAAATATAAAACTACAAATAAAAACCCCATAGGGTGTTATGTATTTACAAATGATTCAGTTACCGAAGATCAGTCTGGTTGGGGATACACTCAACAGCAAAACAGGGAAACAATCAGGGAAGATAAATGCCGCATGCAGCAGTGGAAACAGTGACATAATTCATGCTGTTCAGTAACTGGCATCCACCATACGTGTGCCTGCAAATCAACATGCCATAATTCTGACTGAACCTCCTAAAAAATTTATTTAAAAAAAAAATGTTGACAGTGGGATCATGGGGAGTCCAGGGTGACATGAAACAATTTGCAACATCCCGATCAACGGACGGGCGCAATAGCCGAGTGGTTACAGCGTTGAACTTTCAATCTGAGGGTCGCGGGTTTGGATCTCGGTAATGGCGCCTAGTGGGTAAAGGGTGGAGATTTTTCCGATCTCTCAGGTCAACATATGCGCAGACCTGCTAGTGCCCGATCCCCCTTCGTGTGTGTACTCACGCAGAATATCAAATACGCATGTTAAAGATCCTGTAATCCATGTCAGCGCTCGGAAACGAGAACCCAGCATGCATCCCCCGAAAACGGAATATGGCTGCCTACATGGCTGGGTAAAAAAAAAAGGAAAACGGTCATACACGTAAAATGTTACATGTCTGTCTCAGTGGGTATGTGCGTGTGACTGAAATCTGACTGGATGACACAGGAAACGACTGATGAGCGCCCAATGGCAGCCGTCAGTCGGCTCTACCCAGGTAGGCAGCCTGTTGTGCAAAATGACCCCGAGTTTGTAAAGCGCTTAGAGCTACCGAGGACAGGCGCTATATAAGTATCCAAATCAAATCAAATCAAATCTACTACCCTGGACATGCAGGTGTCAACGGAAATGAGCAAACTGACAGACTGACTGCTCGTTAGTGTAGCAGCAACAACAACAACAACAGCAACAACAAACGGTCTACATCTTGGAAGATCTGAAACTACAATTTTAACTAGTCTAAAATTAACAACTAATGAGGGAAGAATACAAAAATGACTGCAGGATTCTTCAAAGACAAAAAACTAAAGTTTATAAAAACCTTTTGGGTGGTAGTTGAATCCTCTTTGTTTTGACACAACGTTTCGAACCATTGGCCCGTTGTCAAGTGATGAGAAGAGGACAGTGTGAATAGGAAAGCCTATGTGAGGAAAGGGTGATGACATCTCACTACTTTCTGTTTTGATGGGCCATGCACACTAAACACTTGCTGATCACCATTCAGTGCCATACGTACTCACTCACACACACACACACACACACACACACACACACAAAATTGCATACACATATATATTGCTTCTAAAAAGAGGGATAGGAGGTAAAGAAAGAATAAGGACAGAGAGATCAAGGCAGAAGGGCCATTAACAACTAATGACTATAATTAACAACAAATGAATAATGGATTTTCACATTATGTTTAGGAATCGAAAATGGAAGCAAGGTAGGCCAAAACGTCTGCACATCATGAGTGGTCAGATCAGCTGTGCACAGTTTCAGTTTCAGTAGCTCAAGGAGGCGTCACTGCGTTCGGACAAATCCATATACGCTACACCACATTTGCCAAGCAGATGCCTGACCAGCAGCGTAACCCAACGCACTTAGTCAGGCCTTGAGAAAAAAAAAAGAAAAAAAAAAGAAAAAAAAAGAAATAAATAAAGGTGAATAGATAATAGATAAGCTTACATAAATAAATAAATAAATAATAATTATAATATAAAAAGGTAGTAGTAGTAGTAGTAATAATAATAATAATAATAATAATGCTGTGCACAAAAACCAACAACAACAAAAAGTTGAATGATGACAAAACTGAAACTATGATTATTTCCTCTGCAAGAATGTCCAAATCTACTTCTTTCCCTGCCTCTACTGTGGTTGGTGATGCCACAGTTCAGTTTTCTAAATCAGCATGGATCCTTGGAGTCATTCTTGACTCAAACCTCAGCATGCATGCTCAGGTAGTAAATCTGATGCGCATAGTCAATTACGAACTTCGTTGCATCAACACTATCCGTCAGTACCTTTCCGTTGGAACTGCTAAAACTCTTATTTCTGCTTTTGTGTTGTCACGAATTGACTACTGTAATTCTCTTCTCATAGGCTGTCCACATAATATTCTTTAGCGAATTCAAAAACTTCAAAACAATGCTGCCCGTCTGACTCTCAGAGTCCCACGTACTGATCACATTTCTCCTCACCTCCGCACTCTACATTGGCTCCCCATTGAAGCGAGAATTAAATACAAAGTTGCGTGTCTCTGTTCTTCTGCTGTCCACTCCGCAGGACCTACATATCTCTCTGACCTTATCAGTGTTTACACTCCCTCAAGAAATCCCCGCTCTTCCTCTGACTGTCACCTTTTGAAACTTCCTCGTGTCAATACAAGAACCTATGGTGAACGTTCTTTCTTCTATGCTGCTCCACACATCTCGAATAACCTCCCTCATCATATCCGTGCATCTGATTCTATTTCTACTTTTCGCTCATCACTAAAAAAAACACTCCTCTTTTTAAAACCTATCTGTAAGCACTCTCAGCTTCCTTGTTCTCCAGCACCACCCATGTCAGCTCACTTTGGATGTATGTTGAGTGGGAGAGGGAGAGTGTGTGTGGGTGTGGGTGTGTGTGTGTGGGGGGGGGGGTGGGGGGTGAGGGGGGGTCTGGGTGGGAGAGGGGAGGGGGAGGGTTTTTTGAGAAAGAGTGGTCATGAATGTTTCATGTAACTTGTAATATTTTTCCTTCATGTAAAGCGCCCTGAGCTCTTAGAGAGTTTCAGTTTCAGTTTCAGTAGCTCAAGGAGGAGAGAGAAAGGGCGCTATATAAATGTACATTATTATTATTTTTGTTATTATTATTATTATTACACTTTTTTTTCTATCGTGCAAGCACTCAAGGCCTCACAAAGTGCGTTGCTGCATTACGCTGCTGGTCAAGCCAGCCATCTGTCGAGCAGACGTGGTGTAGCACTAGTATAATAATGGATTCGTTCGAACGCAGTGACACGCCTCCTCAAGAAACTGAAACTGGAACTGAAACAGTCTGCCAGTAAGAAGAAGAAGAAGAAGAAGAAGAAGTGTTTTTTTTTCATTTTTCATTTGATTTTCACGCAGCGGCAAAGAAAGAAGGGAGGTGTCACACACTTTGTTCAGTGCAGGCGTGATACGGACACCAGTCCACCTGGGGAGAGGGAGGAAGGGTGGGGGTGAGGGTGGGGGTGGGGGTGGGGATGGGGGGTTATCATTTATGATGGGGAGTGGGTTGGCATTTTCCTTTTTTTTTTTTTTTTTTTTTTTTGTTCTTTTTGTGTGTGTGTTTTTTTATGCTTCTGTCTGTCTTTGCCTGAAATGTCAGTGAATATCGGGTGAGGATAATTACTCATTCTTTTCTTTTTTTTCTTATATATATATATATATATATATATATATATATATGTATATATATATATATGTATATATATATATATATATATATATATTGTTTTATTCTGACATCATCAGCAGCAGAACGTTTGAACTACGTCAGTTTTATACTTATGGCTCGAGAGAAGAAAGTCCTGTTTTTGGAATAGTTCTACATTTGTAGAAAAAAAAAAAAAAAAAAAAAACCCACCAACATCGGAACAAATATAAAAAGTAGCAGTAATGTACGAAAGAAGTTCTGTTCGGACTTGGTCGATAAAAGACATTGGTGATTTTGTTAATCAAATATATTAGTTTTTCGCCTGAGTCACTATTTGATTAATTAAGCAAAATGAGACCAACATTTTTTGTTTGTTTTGTTTTGCCTTTTGTATGTCTATGATTTCATTATCGTCTTCTAAAAAAAACCCAGCTTGAACTGAACATTCTTCATTTAAAAATAAATGAAAAAAACAACAACAAAAAACAACAACAAAAAAACAAAAAAAAAAACAACGTAAAACAATATCACTGTCATTTCACAGACGATAACTAACACACTATTACTTTATAAATCACCGGCAACCTAGACTAGCATCAAAAGACTTTTTGGTGTAAAAAAAAAAAAAAAAAAAAAAAAAAAGCAGCAAGACGGCTTTCTGAAGCAGATTATCATCTCCTTAACTGAACGGGGTGTGTGCTATTTTGAAGCACGTAGCTGGGACACGCGATACCGTCCTTTTGTGACTGATCTCTTCGTGGGGAACAAGAACTTGAAGCCAGCCAGACAGCCACACTTTGCGTGCTAAAAATCGATTTCATCAAACCTAGCAGACAGATACGGTGGAAGGGTGTGGGGGGGAGGAGGGTGTGTGTGTGTGTGTGGGGGGGGGGGGGGGGGGGGGGGGGGGGGGGGCTTGTGACGTGTGTTCCATTGCACCCGATAGACCGGAGCTTCCTGACTCAGAAGTATAATTTATGCACACCGTATAATATTATATTATTCCCGTAGATTGACATAAGCTTACATTTTGGGCCAACAACAAAAGTGAGGGCTGTATAGATCAATGGTTTCTCCATTACAATGGGAAGTCATTTACAGCTTAGTCTTTTGTTGGGGGACTATGACTCTCAAACCAAGAGGCAAAACTGCACTGGCTCTTAGAAGCTGCAGCCTTGTTGGGGGCTTTGGAAACCTTCACGACTGTCCTAAATCCTATTGGCTCAGATGTGGTGTAGCATATATTATGGATTTGTCCGAACGCAGTGACGCCTCCTTGAGCTACTGAAACTGAAACTATTGGCTGAAAGAGTGGGGATGTAACTGGGGCAAAAAGCATTTTCACACAAAAACCAAATTCTGGCCTGGATAGTCGGGACAGCAGTTCCCTCCTCTGCTGTTTTGATGGTCATATTCGGACGCTGCTGACTATCATACAGTCATGTACAACGCTCGTTCTTATTTCACTGTGCTTGTCTGTCTGTCTGTCTGTCTGTCTCTCTTTCTCTCTCTCTTTCTCTGACCCCCCCTGACCCCCTCTCTTTCCCTCCCCCTCTCTCTCAATGAAAAATATTCGTACGTACATTCATTCATTCATTCTTTTTCTTCTTTTCCTTCTTCTCTCTCTCCCTCTCTTTCTGTCTTTCTGTCTCCCCCATCCTCACTACCTCTCTCTCCCTCAGTAGAAGAGTTCGCACGTCCGTCCGTTCATTTTGTCCCCCCCCCCCACCCCCGTCTCTCTCTCTCTCTCTCTTCTCTTTCTCCTCTGTCTGTCTGTCTGTTTGTCCCTGTCTGTCTCCTCCATCCTCCCTACCTCTCTCTCCCTCAGTAGGAACGTTCGCACATCCGTTCGTTCATTTTGTCCCCTCCCCCCGTCTCTCTCTCTCTCTCTCTCTCTTCCTCCTCTGTCTGTCTGTTTCTCTCTGTCTCCTCCATCCTCCCTCCCTCTCTCTCCCTCAGTAGAAAAGTTCGCACATCCGTTCGTTCATTTTTGTCCCCTTCCCCCATCTCTCTCTGTCTCTGACTCTGTCTGTCTGTCTGTCTGTCTCTCTCTTCCTCCTCTGTCTGTCCGTCTCTCTCTCTTTTTCCTCTGACAGTCTGTCTCTCTGTCTCCCCCACCCTCCTCCCTTCTCTCTCCCCCAATTAAAAGTTCGCACATCCGTTCGTTCATTTTATCCCCTCCCTTCTTCCCCCCCCCCCTCCCTTCCCCATCTCTCTTTCTGCCTGTCTCTGTCTCTCTCTCTTTCTCTCTCTCTCGCACCCCCGTTTTCTCTCTCTCTCTCTGTCTCCCCCATCCTCCCTCCCTCTCTATACCTCAGTAAAAAAAAAAAAAAAAAAAAAAAAAAAAGTTCGCACATCCATTGGTTCATTTTGTCCCCTTTCTCCCTCCCTCCCTCCCTCCCTCCCTGTCTCTGTATGTCTGTCTGTCTCCCCCCCCCCACCCCCCCATCTCTCTCTCTGTTGTCTTGTAGTCTGCGTGGCGTGATAATCAGCCATGCAGAGAAGGGCGGGGGAGTGTGAACTTAGTCATTAAACACACACTGCATTGTGTCAACTCATTAAACTACGCTGCCCCCACCCCCACCCCCCACCACCCTGCCCCCCCGATTTCTCCAGCGTGTGCGTGTGTGTGTGTGTGTGCACAGTAGCACACTGGTGGTGATTCCTTTGTTTAGCTAATGGGGGGGCGGGGGTTGGAGGGGGGGGGGGGCTAAGAGGGTTGGAGGGGTGGTGGTGGTAGGTGGTGCAGGTTTGGGGGTGGGAGGGGCGGGGGTGGGGGTGGGGGGCGTGTCGGTTTGCTTAGAATACACGCATGCTTCAGTATTGTCGTAATTCCTAATAACGTGATGGCACTTGTTTCAACCCTGCCTTCCTTCCATTGGAGCTGTGAAATACTCAGTGTGTATATAGATAAGGAGAAAGAGAGAGAGGGAGAGAGAGAGGGAGAGAGGCGAGAGGGAGGAGAGAGGGGGTGGGTGAAGAGACAGACAGTCAGATTAGATAGGTGGGAGAGAGAGAGAGAGAGAGTGTGTGTGTGTGTGTTTATGACTGTGTGAGTCTGAGTGAGAAAGAGAATGTGTGTGTGTGTGTGTGTGTGTGTGTGTGTGTGTGTGTGTGTGTGTGTGTGTGTGTGTGTGTGTGTGTGTGTGTGTGTATGTGTTCCTGCTTGTATTTTTGTGCGTGTGTGGTTTGTACGTGTGAGTGTGCATGAGAGAGAAAGAGACTGAGAGAGAGAGACAGACAGAGACAGAGACACACAGAGAGAGAAGCAAAGACACAAGAGAGAAACAGAAGCAGAGAGAAACAGAGACAGACAGAGACAGACAAACAGACAGACAGATAGACAGACAGGCAAAAAACAAAACAAAACAAAAAAACAAACAAACTCGTTACAGACCAGACCGTAAACTGAACACAGTGACTTAAAGCAAAAGGACTGGCTGAGAGTGAGCGCGGCTCTGTCTATGTCAGCTGTCACTGATAAAAATCCGCCACTGCCTTATTCCTGCATCAGTGAAACATCTGTACTCAGTTGATCCCATCCCCCCCCCCCACCCCCCAACTGCCAATATTATATACTGCCTGTGTTGAGCTGTACTGTGAAGAGCAGGGTGGAGGGTGGGGGGGTCGTGGGGGGTGGGGGGTGGGGGGGTCCCGATACAAGTACGTGACAGAGAGAGAGAGAGAGGGGGGGGGGGATTGGAGAGAGAGAGCGGAGTGATCTGGGTGAGAGAGTGAGAGGGGGGGGGGAGAGATACAGAGAGAGGGAGAGAGTGAAAGGAAAGGAGGGAGAGAAAGAGAGAGTGAGAGGGAGAGAGGGAGAGAAAGAGAGAGGGAGAGAGAGAGGGAGGAGAGAGAGAGAGAGAAAGAGAGAGAGACAGACAGACATAGAGAGAGAGGGAGACACACACACACACACACACACACACACACACACACACACACACACACACAAACCAGACGCATATCTCGCTTCTCTCCGCCCCTGAGACTAATTAGTAAAAAAACGACTTTCAATATTTATGAGACAGTGTACTTGATTCCTTGCTTCGCGTCAACTGTTGTTGGGCTGGAAAAGAACAGTGTGCTGCGGTACGTATTGTCGCCCCTGCATGGATTGTCGCCCCTGCACGTATTGTCGCCCCTGCATGGATTGTCGCCCCTGCACGGATTGTCGCCCCTGCATGGATTGTCGCCCCTGCACGTATTGTCGCCCCTGCATGGATTGTCGCCTCCCCCTGCATGGATTGTCGCCCCTGCACGGATTGTCGCCCCTGCATGGATTGTCGCCTCCCCCTGCATGGATTGTCGCCCCTGCACGGATTGTCGCCCCTGCACGGATTGTCGCCCCTGCATGGATTGTCGCCCCTGCATGGACTGTCGTCCCTGCACGGATTGTCGCCCATGCACGGATTGTGGCCCCTGCATGGATTGTCGCCCCTGCACGGATTGTCGCCCCGGCATGGATTGTCGCCCCTACATGTATTGTCGTCGGTGACAATACGTGCAGCCGTCACCGTATATAATATATTGTCGCCAGTTTTTAGAGTATTTAAAAAAAAAAAAAAAAAATTTGTAGAAATGATGATAGTATTATGATGATCACTACGATAAATGTTATAGCGAAAGAGAGAGAGACAGAGAGAGAGAGAGAGAGAGAGACAAAGAGAAGATGCATTTTATTTCAAAGGGGAATAGAATAAGCAAGCAATTGCTTTTTTTTTTTCCATTCACCCCCTCAAACAGGAATACATGCAGGGGCGAATATACGTGCCGAAACACAGTCGTCCAGTGCAGCTGAGATGAAAGAAAGACCCACTGAAAAAACAACAACAAACAAACAAACAAAAAAACCCAGTAAAACAAAGTTAATCAAGTTGTTCAAAGTTGCAGTCTGAACCAAAAGCTAGTGGCCCATGTGGGTGAGCTTAAAATTGGAGCAGACGGGTGTGTGACATTTGTCTTGATCTTGCTTACTGAAAATTAATCAGGTTGTTCAAAGCTGCAGTCTGAAACAAGGCTAATGGTCCACGTGGGTGAGCTTTGTCTTGATCTTGCTCAGCAGTTATTGAACCAGACAGCCCCCCCCATTGAGTTGATGCTCAGGCATCAAGTTGCTTTGTTCAGTTTATGCGTCAGTAGTTTCATCAGTTACATCACTAACAATTATCAAGAAAGATAACGTGTTAAGATTTTAAGCTCCCTATCATGTCAGTGTGTGGATTATTTATTATCATAATTTTATTATTATTATTATCCAGAGTATTTGTGGTTTATTCTCAGTGCAAATCATGGTTCCTTCTCATGTAGTCATGAGATGACATGTCATTACATATATATATATATATATATATATATATATATATATATATATATATATATATATATATATATATAATGAATTAATAAAGCAATGTCAGTGTGATTCCCACAAGAAGGCTTTTCTGATGCATGAAGAGAAATAAATGCCAGGAGAAATTCTCAACAACAACAAAAAAGAAAACACTACAAAACAGCAACAACAATAACAACAACAAAAATACATACTGCCTTGGTTTTCATCATACACTCTCTTGCAACCCCACCCCTTTATTATTATTATTATTATTATTATTATTATTATTATTATTATTAGCATTGTTGTTGTTGTTATTGTTGTTGTTACTATTAGTATCATTATCATTATCATCTCTATTCAGCATGCACCGTGTTAACCCCTGTAAACTACCAGTGTGGCTTCCGTTTCAACGGATGCCACCAGGTTTTGGTATCACGAGGAGAAGGGGGCGCGGCAGTGAAGTAAAGAGATACAGGAGAAGGGGGCGGCACTTGAAGTAAAGAGATACAGGAGAAGGGGGCGGCACTTGAAGTAAAGAGATACAGGAGAAGGGGGCGGCAGTGAAGTAAAGAGATACAGGAGAAGGGGGCGCGATACAGGAGAAGGGGGCGGCAGTGAAGTAAAGAGATACAGGAGAAGGGGGCGGCAGTGAAGTAAAGAGATACAGGAGAAGGGGGCGGCAGTGAAGTAAAGAGATACAGGAGAAGGGGGCGCGATACAGGAGAAGGGGGCGGCAGTGAAGTAAAGAGATACAGGAGAAGGGGGCGGCACTTGAAGTAAAGAGATACAGGAGAAGGGGGCGGCACTTGAAGTAAAGAGATACAGGAGAAGGGGGCGCGGCAGTGAAGTAAAGAGATACAGGAGAAGGGGGCGCGGCAGTGAAGTAAAGAGATACAGGAGAAGGGGGCGGCAGTGAAGCAAAGAGATACAGGAGATATGTGTGGGTGATTGTGTGCCGTGGCGTTGTTGTTGTTGTTTGTTTGTTTGTTTGTTTGTTGTGAGTGTATCTTCCGCCCTCCCTGCCCCCCCCCCCCCCTCACCCCCTCCCAGCTCCCCCCCCACCCCACGCCCCCTTCCCTCAACCTCCCTGGCTTCCTCCCCCTTCCCCTCCCCCCACCTCCCCCGCCCCTCCTTCCCTTTTGTGCTGGCAGTGGCACCTCCAGCGATCCTGGAATAACACCCCCAGAGCACAAACTATCCGAGAAAAAAAAAAAAAAAAAAAAAAAAACCTTCCAGGACACAATCTCAGCGCCATGCCAGGTGATGTATGAGTGTTGATGAAACGCGACAGCTCCCCCTCAAAGACTGCCCCCCCCCCCCTCCCCCCACCTCCCTCGACCCCAGCCCCACCCCAGCCGCCGCCACCCCCCCTCCCCCCACCCCTCCCCACACCCTTTTTTTCGTTGTTTTTATTTTGCGGAAATATCTCCCACATTCCCGCCCCCCCCCCCCCCCCCCCCACTTCGCCGCACCCCCCACTACCCCCTCCACACACACACACACACACACACACACGCACACACACACACGCCACCTCACTTTCTCTTTCATACCTTGCAGTTCTTCGCATGCTCAGGATCTCTTCCCCCCATGTCTCACTGTCAGGCCACAGACACACATCACCACCAACACACTGGCACCGTCCTCAAACTTCATATCGTCGTTCCACCTGCCCTGTCCTGTGTGAGCTGGGTTCAAAACCGTTCGGTTTTTTTTTTATGGGGTCAGCGTGACATTTGTCTGTAAAAAAAAAAATGTATGTATATATATTGCCGACCGTATTTTTTTTGTGTGTGTTTTTGTTTTTTGTTGTTGTTTTTTTTGCTGCACCCGTGACGCCGACGCGTGCGCGCTGCACACACACACACACACACACACACACACACATCAACACACACACACACACACACACACACACACACACACACACATCAACACACACACACACACACACACAGAGGCATGCACAGACGTACACACACAGACACACAAAGACACACACGCACACACACAGAGACACAGATACACACACAGACACAGACACACACACACACACACACACACAATTACGCAGGGGGAAATGAGACCGAGACAGAGAAAACCCCAAAACTTCTGCTGGTTTCCTAGTTCAGTAACACAAAAATTGCATCGTTTTTCAACGTTCAGACGAACAAATGTCCTCATTGAAAGCCAAGCAGAAGACAGCCACAAGTCCTATTAGTCTGCGACATAGTCAACTGCACGTGCTCTTTTTTTTTTTCTTTTTTTTTTTTTACGGAAGTCCTACTTTGTCTTAGTTATAGTCAACTGCACAGGTGATTTTTTTTTTTTTTTTTTTTTTTCCAAACTTTGATTTTGATTTTTTTGTTTTTGTTTGCGGAAGTCCTACTTTGCCTGCGTCATAGTCATCTGCACGTGTGATTTTTTAATTTCCTTTTTTTTTTCTTTTTTTTCAGAAGTCCTACTTTGCCTGCGTCATAGTCAACTGCACATGTGATTTTTTTTAATTTCTTTTATCTATTTTTTTTTTCAGAAGTCCTACTTTGCCTGCGTCAGAGTCAACTGCACGTATGATTTTTTTAATTTTCATTTATTAGTTGTTGTTTTCAGAAGATCTGCTTTGCCTGAGTCATAGTCAACTGCACGTGTGATTTTTTTAATTTCTTTTATTAATTCTTTTTTCTTTTTTTCAGCAGTCCTTTTATTTTCATTTATTAGTTGTTGTTTTTCAGAAGTCCTACTTTGCCTGCGTCATAGTCAACTGCACGTGTGATTTTTTAATTTCTTTTATCAATTCTTTTCTTTTTTTTTTCAGAAGTCGTACTTTGCCTGCACGTGCGATATTTTAATTTCTTCTATCTTTTTTTTTTTTTTTTTTTTCAGAAGTCCTACTTTGCCTGCGTCATAGTCAACTGCACATGTGATTTTTATAAAAAATTCTTTTATTATTATTATTTTTTTTAGAAGCCCTACTTTGCCTGCGTCATAGGCAAGTGCACGTGCGTTACTTTTAAAATTCCCTAAATGCCAGTGAGTTAGTGGGCAACCTTTACGGCTTTTTTTTTTTTTTTTAACTGTGAAATAATTTTGACCCTGTTCTTTCCTCAAGACGTTCATCGTCTGAAGTAGGTACAACAGTAATGTAATGTGGTGTGTGTGTGTGTGTGTGTGTGTGTGTGTGTGTGTGTGTTTGTGTATGTGTGAGAGTGTGTGTGTATGTGTATGTATGTGTATGTGTGTATGTGAGAGAGAGAGAGAGAGAGAGAGAGAGAGAGAGAGAGAGTGTATTGATTGATATGGATACTTATATAGCGCCTATCCTCGGTCGGAGACCAAGCTCTAAGCGCTTTACAAACTCGGGGTCATTTGCACAACAGGCTGCCTATCTGTGTAGAGCCGACTGACGGCTGCCATTGGGCGCTCATCATTCGTTTCCTGTGTCATTCAGTCAGATTTCAAGCACACACATATACGCACTCAGACAGACATGTATAAAGTTACGTGTAAGACCGTTTTGTTTATTTACCCCGCCATGTAGGCAGCCATTCTCCGTTTTCGGGAGTGTGCATGCTGGGTATGTTCTTGTTTCCATAACCCACCGAACGCTGACATGGATTACAGGATCTTTAACGTGTGCATTTGATCTTCTGTGCGAGTATACACATGAAGGGGGTTCAAGCACTAGCAGGTCTGCACATATGTTGACCTGGGAGATCGGAAAAATCTCCACCCTTTACCCACCAGGCGTCATCACCGAGGCTCGAACCCGGGACCCTCAGATTGAAAGTCCAGCGCTTTAACTATTCGGCTCTTGCGTCAGTGTGCGTGTGTGTGGGGGGTGGGGGTGGGGTGGGGGGTTGTATGTGTGTGTGTGTGTGTGTGTGTGTGTGTGTGTGTACGTGCGTGCGTGCGTGCGTGCAGTGTGAGAATGTGTGATTTGTCAATGAAACATTCTATCTATTGTATTTTGATTGTCGTTCACTGTGTCGTAATTCTTTGTAACCATTTTTCTTTCCCCCTCATTTTGGTATTAACTGTCAGCGATCTGGAGACATGTCCTAAGAAGGTAGAGCGCATTAGAAATAACCATCATCATCATCGTCATCATCATCATCATCATCTTTTTCTTAATCTTCCTCTTCTTCGTCGTCGTCATCGTCGTTGTCGTCGTCGTTGTCGTCGTGGTCAAATATCATTATTATTATTATTATTATTATTATTATTATTATTATTATTATTAATGTCATATGACACAGAAGGTTCTGCGCTGACTGGACGAGTGCCATTATGAGTGAGGAGGAGGAGAAGGAGGATCATCATCATCATCATCATCATCATCATCATTACCATCATCATAGCTATCACTATCACCATCACCATCATCATCATCATCGTCACCATCACCATCATCATCATCATCATCATCATCATCATCATTATCATCATCATCATCATAGCTATCACCATCATCATCATCTTCTTCATCATCATTACGATTACCATCATCAACAACATCGTCGTTTGACACACACACACAGAGAGTTCCGTCCGTACAAAGAGTGGCACCACGAGGTTGTGCTGCTGTGGTCTGGAACAGCAACCATGGCTGCATGAGGATGTTGTGTGACATTTACGCCGTGTGCCCTCACCATAACCCCACCGATCACCCCCCCCCCCCTGCCCTCCCCCCTTCCCCCTCACCCCTGCCTTGTCCCTGCTCCATGAAAAAAAAAAGCCAGTTTGTGTCATACCACCATTCACATAATTATCATGAAACACAAATCACAGACACATAACAAAGACATACATGCACCGCAGAACACACGCCGGCCGTGTGAAGAAGGCCAGTATCTCACAGCTGGCCCAGCGCGCACATTCCATCACACACACACACACACACACACACACACAGTATCAGTGTATCAGTATCAGTAGCTCAAGGAGGCGTCACTGCGTTCGGTCAAATCCATATACGCTACACCACATCTGCCAAGCAGATGCCTGGCCAGCAGCGTACACGCTTTGTCAGGCCTTGAGAATAAATAAGTAAATAAATAAATAAAATAAATAAATAAATAAATAAAATGATAGATAAATACATATAAATACTACTACTACTACTACTACTAATAATAATATTTATACGGCGCAAAATCTTGATGAAGTCAACTCTAAGAGCGCGCAAAAAAAAAAGAAAAAAAAAAGAAAAAGAAAGAAAAGACAACAATGATGATAAATAAGCAAATAAATGTAAAACATGCAGACACACATTCACACACATACACACACACACACATGCATAACAGATATGCAACAAACATGCAGTTTCATAGATATGAAAGCACAATCAAATACACATAAACGTACATGAGCCCCAACACACACACACAAACACACACACGCACACACACACACACACACAGAACTCAGATCTCGGATGACTTAATTAATGCACTAGGCCATATGCCCATATTATTGGGACGAGGAAATGTAATAAAAAAAATAAATAAATAAAATAAAAAATAAAATAAATGTGCAGCAAAAATAAACACCAAACTGAAGTAAACAATACACTGTGTTATCAGTTCACATACAAACAAAAGTACAAACATACACATACACAGCAGTGCGATTACAGATAGACAGACAGACAGACAGACAGACAGACAGACACAGTTCTATTCGATTTTACTTGAACAACACAATCATCATGATAGTGGTAGTAACTACAGGTCAGAGCTGAATAAACATACACACACACAAAAAAAGAGAAAATAAAAGACAAAAAAACAACCAACTCCCCTACTCCCAAAAAATCAAACAAACAAAAAAGAACACAACATCAACAACAACAAAAAAGAAACAAAAAAAGAAAAAAAAAAGGAAGGGTTTGACAGAAAAAAAGACCGAGAAACACACACACACACACACACACACACACACACACACACACACACACACACACACACACACACTACACAAACACACACACACTACACAAACACACACTACACACTACACACACATGAAACAATTTTCAGTCTCGCAAACACCCAGCCCCCATCCAACCAACCAATAAACCAGCCAACCAACCAACCAACCCACCAACCCTTAATAATAATAATAATAATAATAATAATAATAATAATAGAGAAACAGAACACATTACACACTGTCACGGTGTTACGTGGAGGTGACTTCAGTGCACAGTGGAAGCTCGACAGGTGGCCACCTGAACTGTCCCACACAATTCGTTGGCATTTTCCCTCCAAGTACATCTGCTTGCCTGAGAATGTCAGTCAGTGAACTGGTGACATTCTCTGTCTATCTGTCTGTCAGTCTGTCTGTCTCTGTCTGTTTGCCTGTCTATGTGTCTGTCTGTCTGTCTGTCTGTCTCTTTCTCTTTTTCAACTTGTAAGCATTTCCTCTGTTCACAGAACATAATTGCTATCACTCGTGTTGTGGGCCGATATTAAAATACTTTTGACTTTGACTCTCTCTCTCTCTCTCTCTCACTCTCTTCACATTCACTCTGTCACACACTCTCTCACTCAACACTCTCTCCCTCTCACTCCCTCTCTCACTCTCTTACTCTCTGTCACTCACTCTCACTCTGTCTCACTCTGTCTCTCACTCTCACTCTCACTCATTCACACACACACACACTCTCTCTCTCTCTCTCTCTCTCTCTCTCACACACACACACACACACACACACACACACACACACACAACGTTAGAACATGCTCCAATTACATATTCTGACAATATTTTGAAAAGATAATTATTGCTATTTTTTCATTCTTGTTGTTATCGTTTCCATTTTTGTGGGCACAAAAAACAACAACAACGAAACAACTCAAACTCAGAGAACGCAGAATCAGGCACAGAGAGAGAAAGAGAAAGGGGGGGGGGGGGGGGGGGGGGGGGGAGGGGGGGGGGAGAGAGAGAGAGAGAGAGAAAGAGAAAGAGAGAGAGAGGTTTCATTCAACACACATACGCAAGCGAAACAATGTCTTGTGGAGACATTTGCATTTTTTGTCTAGCAGTCTCTGTTCTGTGTCACTTACTGTTCGGTTAAGAAAATGAGACAAATTGCACATAGTTTGTTAGTTTATATATATATATATATATATATATATATATATATATATATATATATATATATATATATATATATATGTATATATATATATATATATACATATATATATATATGTGTGTGTGTGTGTGTGTGTGTGTGTGTGTGTGTGTGTGTGTGTGTGTGTGTGTGTGTGTGTGTGTGTGTAAAAGTCTATGGTTACAATATTACTTAATAGAAAAAATGTCAGATCATTACAACAACAACAACAAAACTATCAATGTCACACACACACACACACACACACACACACACACACACACACACACACACACACACACACACGATTAAAAAACACAAACGAACAAACCAACCAAAAAAAAAAAAAAACCAGCCCAGATTTTGTAATTAGAATTTACTACAACCATCAACCAACTCAGACAAAGATCAAAGATATCACCACATCATATTCATTTTTCTTTTTGGAAAAGAGATGATTAACTCTTTAAACTTGACGGTATACCCCCCAGGCCCCCCACCCACCCACCCACCCCCCTTTTTTTTTTTCGAAGCGCGCACCTGTCAAAGACATCAGCCTGGTTAATGTGATGGCGAAGAAAAGAACTTGAATCCGAGCCACGTGCCTTACGTGCTGAGAATCGATTTCACCCCAAACCAACAGGCAAAAGACGTGGTCAAGTGAGTGCGATAAAGGGGAGGTGGGTGGGGTGGGGTGGAGGGAGAGGGGGGTGTGTGGTGGTGGGGGACTGGGGGGGGAGAGGAAGCGAGAGTAGAGTGATGGCCAAGAGGCAACGTGTATCCCGCCTAGGAAGCGAGAGAATCTGAGCGCACTGGTTCAAATCCCGGCGCAGTGGCCAGTATTTTTTCTCCCCTTCTACTAGATCTGGATGCGGAGTGATGGCCTAGAGGTAACGCGTCCCGCCTAAGAAATGAGAGAATCTGAGCACGCTGGTTCGAATCACGGCACAGTCGCCTGTAGAAAATCCTCCCCCCCCACCCAACCCCCCCGCACCCCCACCACTAGACATTGACTGGTGGTCTGGACGCTAGTCATTCGGCTGAGACAATAAACCGAGGTCCTGTGTTGTGCAGCATGCACTTTAGCGCACGTAAAAGAAACCCACGGCAACAAAAGAGTTGTCACTGATGTAAAAAAAAAAAAAAAATTCTGCACGCAGAATCATGACACACAACGGTGTGGAGTCACAGCACTAACACCTACACCAAGCTGAGGATGTAGCAGAGCTGTACACTGTACGTTCCACACTGTTCCATGGCTCAGAACGCTGAACGAAGACTGAGAATGGTCAAACGAAGATGTTAATAACCTTCCACAGGAAAAAAAAAAAAAAAAAAAAAATCCTCCGAACCATCCTGCGAATCTTTTGGCCGGATAATATCTCCAACGAACAACTACTCTTAAACTTAATCTCCAAACTACATCCGCGTGCACTCTGTTGCACAGAGATCCTGATCTCCAAAATCATACAAATATATTCATATTTCAAACTGTTCACCAGTTTATCTCGGAGTCAAATAGATTTTAACCCACTCAGTACGGCCAGTCCTCTCTTCTCCTCTACACAGACCCTTCGGATGTCCAGTGGGTGTCTGAATGACCCAACCTTTAGCTTCCGTCGTCAAAATTGTGGTATTCTTTGTCAACATTCACCTCTTCAGTATAAGAGCGTTCCGCTTGCAATATTTTGATGATGGTAATTGGGGTGAAACGCTGTTAACGTCGTCTCTTTCGCCGTTCGTATGGAGAGAGTTCACATAGAAAGTATTGTGAAGAACGGGTACAACACGATTCTATTCCTAAAACATGTGTTGGATTTATTTGACTGACCAAGTATTCAAAGTTGAATGGATTGGTCAATGATCTGTCAGAATTTCGCCTCTCCCCTCTGTTCCCCCTCCCCCACCACCTCCCCCACCATTCTTCTAAAAAAAAATTTCCCTCTTCTATTAGGCCGATTCCTCTGGTGACAATAAATTTAACCTCATGTTAATATTGATATTCGCATTATTTTACTATATTATGTATTCTTTGTTTATTTGCTTTATTTCATTATTTCATTACTTACTGTTTATGAATGTTATTTGATATAATTGATAATATGGCTCATCAGCCGTCATGATAAAATTGAAGTCCAACGTTGTGAGCACAGTATAAGCTTTAAGCTTGTTGATCCTCTTTTGTCATTGATTGCATTGTAATCATGTGTATTGTTGAACAATTAAAGAATATTTAAGCCAACTACTCGCCCAGTGCAGTCAAGAGAACTCGGGGATCGTTAACTCACTCAGTACGGCCAGTCCTCTCTTCTCCTCTACACAGACCCTTCGGATGTCCAGTGGGTGTCTGAATGACCCAACCTTTAGCTTCCGTCGTCAAAATTGTGGTATTCTTTGTCAACATTCACGTCTTCAGTATAAGAGCCTTCCACTTGCAATATTTTGATGATGGTAACTGGGGTGAAACGCTGTTAACGTCGTCTCTTTCGCCGTTCGTATGGAGAGAGTTAACCATGAGAAGGCGGTGGAAATGGACTGGGTACCTCATGCGAAGAGAGAAAGGTGAACCACCACCTGGACAACCCTTCACTGGACATCGGAAGGTAAGGGCTCCAGGAAGGAAAGCCAAAGAACAGCTGGTGGAGAAACAGTGGAAGGTTACTTATCAACTTCACACCAGAGCGCGTTGTCAACTCTTTAACCTGTTAACATCACACCAGAGCGCGTTGTCAACTCTTTAACCTGTTAACATCACAGCAGAGCGTGTTGTCAACTCTTTAACCTGTTGACATCACGCCAGCGTGCGTTGTATAAACTCTTTAACCTGTTAACATCACGCCAGAGCGTGTTGTCAACTCTTTAACCTGTCAACATCACGCCAGAGCGCGTTGTCCAAACTCTTTAACCTGTTAACATCACACCAGATTGTGTTGTCAACTCTTTAACCTGTTAACATCACGCCAGAGCGTGTTGTCAACTCTTTAACCTGTTAACATCACGCCAGAGCGCGTTGTGCAAACTCTTTAACCTGTTAACATCACGCCAGAGTGTGTTGTCAACTCTTTAACCTGTTAACATCACGCCAGAGCGCGTTGTGCAAACTCTTTAACCTGTTAGCATCACGCCAGAGCGCGTTGTGCAAACTCTTTAACCTGTTAGCATCACGCCAGAGTGTGTTGTCAACTCTTTAACCTGTTAACATCACGCCAGAGCGCGTTGTGCAAACTCTTTAACCTGTTAGCATCACGCCAGAGCGCGTTGTGCAAACTCTTTAACCTGTTAGCATCACGCCAGAGGGTGTTGTCAACTCTGTAACCTGTTAGCATCACGCCAGAGGGTGTTGGCAACTCTGTAACCTGTTAACATCACGCCAGAGCGCGTTGTCAACTCTTTAACCTGTTAGCATCACGCCAGAGGGTGTTGTCAACTCTTTAACCTGTTAGCATCACGCCAGAGGTTGTTGTCAACTCTTTAACCTGTTAGCATCACGCCAGAGGGTGTTGTCAACTCTTTAACCTGTTAACATCACACCAGATGGTGTTGTCAACTCTTAAACCTGTTATCACACCAGATGGTGTTGTCAACTCTTAAACCTGTTAACATCACACCAGATGGTGTTGTGTCAACTCTTTAACCTGTTAACATCACACCAGAGGGCGTTGTAAACTCTTTAACCTGTTAACATCAAGTTAGATTGTGTTGTCAACTCTTTAACCTGTTAACATCACGTTAGATTGTGTTGTCAACTCTTTAAGCTGTTAACATCACGCCAGAGGGTGTTCTCAACTCTTTAACCTGTTAACATCACGCCAGGGCGTTGTGCAGACTCTTTAACCTGTTACTATCACACCAGAGCGTGTTGTCAACTCTTTAACCTGTTAACATCACGCCAGGGCGTTGTGTCAACTCTTTAACCTGTTAACATCACGCCACAGCCTGTTGTATAAACTCTTTAACCTGCTAGCATCACGCCAGAGGGTGTTGTCAACTATTTAACCTGTTAACATCACATCAGAGTGCGTTGTATAAACTCTTTAACCCGTTAACATCACGCCAGAGGGTGTTGTCAACTCTTTAACCTGTTAGCATCACGCCAGAGGGTGTTGTCAACTCTGTAACCTGTTAGCATCACGCCAGAGGGTGTTGGCAACTCTGTAACCTGTTAACATCACGCCAGAGCGCGTTGTCAACTCTTTAACCTGTTAGCATCACGCCAGAGCCTGTTGTCAACTCTTTAGCCTGTTAACATAACGCCAGCGCGTTGTGTAAAGTCTCTAAGCTATTAAAATCACGCTAGAGCGTTGTGTGAACTCATTTGAATATTAACTTCATGTTAGTACGTTGTGTGAGCTCATTAACCGATTAACATCACGCCAGAGTGTTATGTGAACTCTTTAATCTATCAACATCACGCCATTGTGTTGCGTGAATTCATTTTGAATGTTAACTTCAGGCTAGTACGCTCATGTGTGAGCTTATTAACCTGTTAACCTCACGCCAGTGCCTTGTGTGAACTCGTTTAAGTATCAACTTCACACCAGAACGTTATGTGAACTCAATAAATTATCAGCTTCAGTATGTTGTGCGAACTTTTTAACATAATAACTTCACACCAGAGGGTTGTGTGAACTCATTTAATTGTTGACTTCACACACCAGTGCGTTTTGCAAATTCATTAACCTATTAGCTTCACACCAGCGTGTTGTACGAATTTCATTAACTTTTCAACTCCACAGTTCGTTGTGTGAATTCATTGACTTGTTAACCTGAAGCCAGTTGCCTGTGCGCGCGCACCAACATGCAGTTGATCTGTTTCAATGTCATGACGGGTAATGAAGGGGTGGGGGTGGGGGTGGGGGGGGGGGGGGGGTGGGGGTGGGGGGTAGGCAGGGTTTGTTGTTTTTTTTCTGCGCTGAGATGCAGGCATCGTTCTCCAAATGTGATGGCACTGCTTTTATCCGTTAACTGATTGACTTGGAGCTGTGTGTGTGTGTGTGTGTGTGTGTGTGTGTGTGTGTGTGTGTGTGAGTGCGCACATGCATGTTTGTGTGTGTGTGTGTGTGTGTGTGTGTGTGTGTGAGTGCGCGCATGCATGTTTGTGTGTGTGTGTGTGTGTGTGAGTGCGCGCATGCATGTTTGTGTGTGTGTGTGTGTGTGTGTGTGTGTGTGTGTGTGGCAGACAGACAGACAGATAGACAGACAGATAGACAATCAGACAGACAAGAGACAAAGAAACAAGACAGAGACTGAGAGAATATAACGGAACGTTTCGAGTCATGTGATGAATGAAGACAAGAACAATGACTTTCCTCACCACACCCTCAGGAGGACCATACTTCCAATAAACAAACAAACAAACAAACAAAAAACCACCCAAACATCTCCCATAAGCTAAGCACAGCTATCTAACGGTCATGGTTATGGGTGATGAGCCAACCAACTCCTCACACCATCCTCCTCCTCCCCCCCCCCCCCCCCCCCCCACACACACAGGGTCAAAATCTCCACCACTGCCATCCAGGTCAACACCCGCCCCTCCCCTCCGCCCCCAAACCTCACCCCTAACCTCTAACCCCCTCCCACACACACACACCCACACACACTACATTCACATCACACCACCCCCAGCCTCCCCCGCCAAGCCAGTGCCGTCACTTGTGTGAAAAGCTGAATGACCTCCCCTTTGTAAGGTCAGCACCGGAAGTAAGGGAAACTGACAAGGCGTCAGAGGGCAGGCAGCCCGTCCTTACTGCACCCCCCACCCCCCACAACCCCCTACAATGCCCGGATGAACCAAGGGAGAGGGAAATCGTTTGGAGCGATTTCATTACTCAAGTCCCGGGCCAGTCCGACTGCTGGATAATCGTGTTTGCATAATTGGTTCGGATGTAATTTGGCGGAATAATTACGCTAGGGCGTGTGAGGGTGGGGGTGGGGGTGGGGTGGAGTGTGTGTGTGTGTGTGTGTGTGAGGGGGGCTTTATTGTGAGAGCACAGCTGCAGAAGCGGCATGCGATTTTTCGGCAGTCAGACCTGGCGGCCGTGTTTTCTAGCACGGTACTGGAAACCGACAGTTCTCAGTTCTCTTCTTCTTTTTCTTCGTTCATGGGCTGCAACTCCCACGTTCACTCGTATGTACACAAGTGGACTTTTACGTGTTTTCACCGTTTTTACCCCGCCATGTTGGCAATCATACTCCGTTTTCGGAGGTGCGCATGTTGGGTATGTTTTTGTTTCCGAATGCTGACATGGATTACAGGATCTTTAATGTGCGTATTTGATCTGTGTGTGTATACACACGAAGGGGGTTCAGGCACAAGCAGGTTTGCACATAATATGTTGACCTGGGAGATGGGAAAAATCTCCACCCTTTACCCACCGGGCGCCGTTACCGAGAAGCTAAGTGACATGTTTCGGAAGATGTTACACGGTGAGCGCCTGATTGACAGACGGACGGACGGATGGACGGAGGAACGCAACTGAAGTCGCCGTTTGACTGAGTGCGTGCGTGTCTGCGTACGTGCGCGCGCGCGCGCTTTTGTGGGTGGGCATGTTTTGAGCTGTGTGTGTGTGTGTGTGTGTGTGTGTGTGTGGAGGGTGTGTGGATGTGTGGGTGGGTGTGAAACCAATCAAATCAATCTGAAGGGCGGAGTGCTCATATGACATAATATTTTGTTTATCTATCTATCTATAGTCGCCCAGCCGGTAATAATCGTATAACCTCACATTCTCCACACTGAGAATAAACACACCCATTGCCCTCCCCGAAAGCGGAGTATGGCTGCCTATAAGGTGGGGGAAAAACGGTCATACACGTCGTATACATACGAGTGAACGTGGGAGTTGCAGCCCACGAACGAAGAAGAAGAAGAACACCCATTGCATCCACCCCTACCAGCCCCGGCACAAGATCATCAAGATTGAATCGCTTCACTGTGGCGTGCGTGCGCAACAGCCGAGTGGTCAAAGTGTTGGACTTTCAATTTGAGGTCCCCGGGTTCGGATTCTGTGTCACAGCGCCTGGTGGGGTAAAGGGTGGAGATTTTGTTTTTGTGTTTTTTCTCCAATCTCTCAGGTCAACAGTTATGCAGAACTGCTAGTGCCTGAACCTCCTTCGTGTCTATACACATGCAGAAGATCAAATACGCACGTTAACTCACTCAGTACGGCCAGTCCTCTCTTCTCCTCCACACAGACCCCTCGGATGTCCAGTGGGTGTCTGAATGACCCAACCTTTAGCTTCCGTCGTCAGAATTGTGGTATTCTTTGTCAACAAACACCTCTTCAGTATAAGAGCCTTCCACTTGCAATATTTTGATGGTGGTAATTGGGGTGAAACGCTGTTAACGTCGTCTCTTTCGCCGTTCGTATGGAGTGAAAGATCCCGTAATCCATGTTATGGAAACAAGAACATACTCGGCATGCATGTCTCTCCCCTCTCTCACTCACTCCCTCTCCCCCCCTCTCTCTTCTCCAACCAGATCACGCAAGGTGCACTAATCGACTGATCACATCCCATGAATGACTGCATAAAGTTAATTGTATCCGCAGTTGTTTGTTTGCTTGGTTGGTTCTTTGTTTTCGTCTTTTTTTTTTATCTCTCTGTCTCTGTGTCTGTCTGTCTCTCTCTCTTGAAACTGTAACCTCATGAATCATTGTTTCTCATTTCAAGTATTATTTTGTTGAAATTTGATTTGGTACTTGAATATTTTGTACATTTTTTGTTTGTTTGTTTTTTTGTTTTTGTTTTTCACTTTCGCCTTCATGAGGGGCCATGGCCTGGTGAATAAACCATTCGCATTCTCTGTCTCTGTTACTGATTTTTAAGTAGCATTGTGTAGTGCATGCAATGACATATATAATGTAGCATTGTGTGGTGCATGCAATGACATATATATTGTAGCATTGTGTAGTGTAGACCCTGTTTGAGGGCGGTGACTAGATGTGTAATAAAGCGCGCCAGTGCTTATCTAATATCCTCGAAAATAAATCATTTTTTTCTTGTCTTGTCTTGCGCTCTCTCTCTCTCTCTCTCTCTCTCTCTCTCTCTCTCTCTCTCTCTCTCTCTTCCTCAACCCCCTCCTCCTCCTCACCACCACCACCACAACCACCACCACTACTACTACTACCACCCCCCTCCATCAAAGGATGGAAGCGCGGTCCGCATCCCTGTTTTAGTTGCAAGACACTGAGATCCGTTTCCGCGCGAGTGGCTAAAGGAGTTGTGACACACAGGTTATTTATTCGGCATCGCACGGGACAATGCCAGAAATTGTCTGGCTGGCTGGCTAGCTGGCTGCTGGCTGGCTGGCTTCCCGTCCCTTTATCATTATTATCATTATGATGATGATGATGGCTCGTCAGGTCGTTGGCCGCGACCATAGACTCTGTCCCTCCCACCCTGTCCTGTGTTTTGTGGTTCTGTGGAATAGCCAGCGTTAATTAACTGACGTGTCTATGCATTATAAGATGAAGAAGACACGCTGTTTGAGAGGAGAGAGATAGATATACAGTGCATTGAATACACATACATACACACATACATACACATGCGCATACACACGTGCGCACACACATACATGAAAACATACTCTTCTTTTTTTTTTTTAGCTCTAAAAACATCACAGTATGTAGAAAGACGTTAAACTGAATAAAACACACACACACACACACACACACACACATATATATATATATATATATACGCATACACACGAACACACACATGCATACAAACACACACACACACACACACATACATGCACATGGGTACACACACATGCACACATGCTCACACACAAATACACACATAGACACACACTTAAACACACATGCACACACACACATAGTTACAAACGCATGCACACGCACACACGTAAACACACATGCACACACACATACACACGCATGCACACACACACACACACACACACACACACACACACACACACACACACACACACACACATGCACATGCGTACACACACATGCACACATGCTCACACATACATACACACATAGACACACACACACACACACACACACACACACACACACACACATAGTTACACACGCATGCACACGCACACACGTAAACACACATGCACACACACATATACACGCATGCACACACACACACACATGCACATGCGTACACACACATGCACACATGCTCACACACACATACACACATAGACACACACATAAACACACATGCACACACACACATAGTTACACACGCATGCACACGCACACACGTAAACACACATGCACACACACATATACACGCATGCACACATACACACGCATGCACACACACACACACACGCACGCACGCACACACACACATACACAAACACCACAAAGGTGCACTTGTGCGTACACATACTAACTACATATTTCAACTGTTCCTGTTCCTATAGTAACAAACAAATAATAATAATAATAATAATAATAATAATAACAATTTTTTAAATTAAAAAGTCAGATTCCTAAGCCAGGCGGGAATACAAATTCGGGTAACCTTGCGGCGCTTCTATTATGTCGACTTCGAAATAATCAATGGCATAAAAATGATACAAAAGACAGGAAACAAAGGATGACAACACACACACACACACACACACACACACAACCATAAGCAAACACGCATGCACACACACACACACACACACACACATACACAAGCAAACACGCATGCACACATACACATACACACATACATATAAGCAAACATGCATGCATGCATGCACACACACACACACACACACACACACACACACACATACACACACACATACACACACATTCGCACATACACACAAGCACATTAACACGCACACACATTCACACGCACACATCCCTCCATCCCCTCACACACACACACACACACACGCATTTACACGAAACCCCCCCCCCCCCCTCACCGTACCCCTCACACACACACACACACATTCACGCGCACCACCCCATTCCCCCCTCCGCACACACACACACACACACACACACACACACACACACACACAAGATTGAGTGTTGTTTTGTCTGTTTTCACTGCAGTTGAGAGTTCTGTTGGTGTTAGTGTGCATTATTGATTGCTCGCCTTCCCTGTCCGTGCTTCGCGCTCAGTGGGAGAGTGCATGATTGTTTTCACGTGAGCACGCATACCATGCGTGCATGTCTGCGCGCGCGCGCGTGTGTGTGTGTGTTGTCTGTGTGTCTGTCCGTCTTTTTGTCAGTCTGTCTGTGTTTGTATATCTGTCTGTATGTGTATGTGTGTGTGTTTTTGCATGGGTTCGTGCGTGCGTGGGCGTTTTTTTTTTATTTTTATTTTTTTATTTGTGTGTGTGCGCGCGCGCGCGCGTGTGTGTGTATTTCCCTCTGTGTGTGTGTGTGTGTGTTTCTCTGTGTGAGCGTGTGTGCTTGCGTGTGTGTGTGTGCATGTGTGTGTGCATGTGTGTGTGTGTGTGTGCGTGTGTGTGTGTGTGTGTGTGTGTGTGTGTGTGTATGTGTGTGTGCTGAGCAAGCTGTCAGCAAGCCCTGACCAGAATGACCGGAACCCGATCATAAGCTCTGCTCTGTGAATTCCCAGCGCTAACGTGTCTGTGCACAGTGCTCGAACACACACACACACACACACACACACACACACACACACACACACACAGAGTTAGGTCACTATTGGGGGAAACTAGGTCACCACGGTGCAAAATTAGGTCACCGTGGTGCAAAATTAGGTCACCACGACTTACTTTCCATTGAACTCATGTGTTCGTTCTCCCCATCCCTCCCCTCCCCCCACCACCACCCGCTCCCATCTTCTTTCAAAGTTCTGGAGATTGATGTTTGGTCCGCTCACACAGTTGTGTGATTCCCTGAGTGTGTGATTAAATTGATTTTCTATAAGTGCCCTGTCTACGTCGTGTATGTATGTGTGTCCGTGTATGTCAGTGGTAAACGTTTTTATTGATCTGCCTTTCCAGCATCTAAGTGCGTGGCAGATGAATCCAACAGCAACAACAACAACAGCAGCAACAACAAAACACTTTGCTAATCGATAATAAGAGCTCAGAAACCATGGAGACACATGTGTCAAAGTTAAACTGTACACAATAAAGTGGTAAGTTTTAATGAAATAATGCTGAGTTTAATTCTCTCCATACGAACGGCGAAAGAGACGACGTTAACAGCGTTTCATCCCAATTACCATCATCAAAATATTGCAAGCGGAAGGCTCTTATACTGAAGAGGTGAATGTTGACAAAGAATACCACAATTCTGACGACGGAAGCTAAAGGTTGGGTCATTCAGACACCCACTGGACATCCGAGGGGTCTGTGTAGAGGAGAAGAGAGGACTGGCCGTACTGAGTGAGTTAAAGCATCTTCTGAACACAAAAACATCTAATTCTAAAATAACATAGACTGCACGAACATGAACTGGCGCTATGTGCATCGACATTCCTCTAGCCGAGCAGAGTAGTAATATAATTTTTCAAATTGCAAAAAAAAAAGTCTTTATGAATTTACTGAGATAGTTTCAACAAAGATGTCATATTCTTTGTCATAGGAACTTTAGATCGTTCGGGTTTCTGTAGTGATGTCACTTTAACTCACTCAGTACGGCCAGTCCTCTCTTCTCCTCTACACAGACCCCTCGGATGTCCAGTGGGTGTCTCAGTGATCCAACCTTTAGCTTCCGTTGTCAGAACTGTGGTATTCTTTGTCAACATTCACGTCTTCAGTATAAGAGCGTTCCGCTTGCAATATTTTGATGATGGTAATTGGGATGAAACGCTGTTAACGTCGTCTCTTTCACCGTTCGTATGGAGAGAGTTAACAAATGTTTTCAATCATGTCTGAAAAAAGAACATCGAAATATATCATGGAATCATCACCAAGATCATTCAATTTACATCTAGTGCAAATCTTATGTTTCTTTCAATGCCATGCGTGCGTCTATTCGGTATAGGTAATGGATGGATTCAGTATTCAAAAGTTTAATATATACTGAGATAAATGCTCTGGGAGAAATGTTAGGGTTTGTTTTTTTTTCAAATTCAAACCTTTCTTTAAACGTTCTGTTGTTTAATCACAATTCGTTTTCATAAAATTCAGCATGCCAAGTTCTGGATATACTGATCATGCAGCATTTATTTTCTATTTTATTTTATTATTATTTTTGTTGGTGTTGTTGTTGTTGTTCGAAAAGAAATCGTGTTTGTTAGGTGTTCTGCTGATAAATCCAAAACTTTCTGAAACAAAGATTGTCTAACATATTGTTTTTCTGACTGAAGAAAAGGAGCTTTGGATATATCTTCATTCTATAATTCCAACTTAAAACAAACATGACACTTGACAGTTTACCACCATTCGTAATATCTATCAACTGTTGAACCAGAAAGTTAACATACGACTTTTTTTGCAAGAAGATAATACGTTATTGTCCCAATTCGCCAAAAAAAACTATACAAGTGGGGGTGGATTTACCAACATCCAACAATGTTTTATAATACCGTACTTGTAGGGGGAGAGGGGAGGGTTGTTTAATGTCCCGGCACACATATCGGTGATTGAAGACATTTCGTTTGAGTATTAATGGATACACAATGTGGAGTGATGGCCTGGAGGTTACGCGTCCGCCTAGGAAGCGAGAGAATCTGAGCGCGCTGGTTCGAATCACGGCTCAGCCGCCGATATTTTCTCCCCCTCCACTAGACCTTGAGTGGTGGTTTGGACGCTAGTTATTCGGATGAGACGATAAACCGAGCTCCCGTGCGCACGTAAAAGAACCCACGGCAACAAAAGGGTTGTTCCTGACAAAATTCTGCAGAAAAATCCACTGCGATAGATAGGAAAAACAAATTAAAAAAACCTGCACGCAGAAAAAAAAAAGAAAAAAAAATGCGTGGCGCTGTAGTGTAGCGACGCGCTCTCCCTGGGGAGAGCAGCCCGAATTTCACACAGAGAAATCTGTTGTGATAAAAAGAAATACAAATACAAATTTGAGTATCATCGTTTAGAAGAAGAGGAGGAGGAATGGTGAGTTGGGGGTAACCGGAAAAATGTGGGTCGGGGTGGGTGGGTGGGTTGAAATTTGAAACAAATATCTAAATACAATTACAAAAAAACAAAACAAAAAACAAACAAACAAAAAAAAAAAAACAACAAAAAAACAAACAAAAAAACAAACAAAAACAAAACAAAATCAACGTTACAGCCAGGTCACACACTTGTGGAAACCATACCTCACAATTACACACACAGTAAAATGGGTGCTGTCGTTTTATCAAATAATTGAACTCGCTTATCTACAGGGTGACGTCCGCGCTCTACGTTTACTAAGTACGGAGAACATTGCTCTTGAGGCTGATTCAACCATTACTGAAGTTAAATAGAAGGATGACTGTTTTGAAAAAAAAATAATGTCAACATACTAACGTGTGAAATAATGAATTCACTGAATGCACATGAGAGAGCGATTCTTGTTGGTACTTGATAATGAGACCTTTTTTTTCTTACACAGTCTCTCTTCTTTTTCTTACCTACAACCGCAATTGTAATGTTGTTGACTGATGACTTTAGCGTACCTGCCATTAAGATAATCAAGACATTTTCTGACGTTTTTATTTCTTATCTTTTCCGGGTCCTTTGTTTTTTTCTGTGGAGCGTTTTCAGTTCTAATTTATATATATATATATATATATATATATATATATATATATATGTATATATATATATATATATATATATATATTATTTATTTATTTATTTATTTTATTTTTACTTTTTTCTTCATTATGACTACCAGTTTGAAGTCGGCCATGCTATGAACAAATACATAAACAGAAGAACAGAAAAGAAAGGAAGAATATTGTGTATGTTTAAAACAGTAGATAACTGGCCTAGAGGTAACGCGTCCGCCTAGGAAACGAGAGAATCTGAGGGCGCTGGTTCGAATCACGGTTCAGCCGCCGATATTTTCTCCCCCTCCACTAGACCTTGAGTGGTGGTCTGGACGCTAGTCATTCGGATGAGACGATAAACCGAGGTCCCATGTGCAGCATGCATTTAGCGCACGTAAAAGAACCCACGGCAACAAAAGGGTTGTTCCTGGCAAAATTCTGTAGAAAAATCCACTTCGATAGGAAAAACAAATAAAACTACACGCAGGAAAAAATACAAAAAAATGGGTGGCGCTGTAGTGTAGCGACACGCTCTCCCTGGGGAGAGCAGCCCGAATTTCACACAGAGAAATCTGATGTGATAAAAAGAAATACAAATACAAAACAAACTATCTGTACTAGTTTTCGAGTTTTTTGGGGGGGGTTTTCAGTCTCAGTCTTAGTCTCAGTGGCATTACTCTCCCACGCCGCTCATTCCAAATACCCACTGCACAACCGGGTTCAACCTGTCGCAGTCCAAGCGTCGGCAGTAGTCCACAGAACAGCTAAACCATCGATGTTAGGTCGCCAGGAGGCCACATATACACTAGAGGAGACCCTGCACTGCTGCTGAGTCATTTCGGTGATGTTCAATTGTACCTGTTTTCCTGATGTAACGTACTGAGGACACTGCCCACTAACGATAATAATCGCCAAGTCGCGGAGCCAGACTGAGTGAGCGCCCCCTCCACCCCCTCACCCCCACTCCCCATCCCCTTCCCCACTCCTTCCCATGCCTTAGAGTGGAACAAGTATCTGCACTTGTCATCCTCATCTCTGCCCAGTTCTCTCCCCTTTCTCTTCCCTCTTCTCTCTCTCTCCCCTTTCCACCCTCCTCTCTTCTGACGATTTGACGTCACAAGCACGTACGTAGTCACACTTCTCTCACCCCCCTACTTCAGCTGTTCCCTGTTGGCATATCGTATAGCGGACGAACGAGTACAGAACGATTCTGGGAAGGGTACTGGTGTGCCATCATCCAGTTTCCAAGCCATTGTGTCAAGGAGCGAACGAAAAGAAAAAAAGATGATAGTAAAAAAATAAAAAAAAAAAAAAAAAAAAAAAAAAAGTAACGAGCAAAGGATCAACCATAGCTTTCCTAGGTCTAAATCAGTTATGAAAATCCGTACACGAGCTGTACCATTGCAAACTTATCTTCCCTGTCTATCTTCCGTCTTAATAATAAAAAATAAATAAATAAATAAAAATAAAGACTCCATATTGTTGCATATATGTTCTCTCTCTCTCTGTCTCTCTCTCTCTCTGTCTCTGTCTCTCTGTCTGTGGGCGTGGAGGGTGTGGGGGTATGCATGCGCATGTTTGTGTGAGTTCGTTGTCTAGTTTAATGTCTTTTCACTGAAAGGGATGATATCAGACGAGCATAAGGGTAGGGGGAGAGGGGGGCGGGGTGGGGATGGGAGTGGGGTCAGGAGCTGCTGGTGGAAAAGGGGGGGGGAAAAAATGTCACTACGTACATTTTCTCCGTTTTTATGTAACTCTAAGTTATCGATAATCTGGTTTTATAGCTGAAAGTTTAAGCATTGAACTATTCCTACCAAAGTGTAACATTCTTGTGGAGTGAACTCGGGATGTTGAAATCTAAGACTTTCATTGAACCTCTAGCTTCGTTTTTTTTTGGACAAAATACCAACCTTTTCATTATACTATAGTAAAAATCCGCAATAATAAAGAATTCAACAAAGGTTATGTGTGGGTCTCTTAGTAAGAGTTCGCAAATTAAATGGCTGATTTCAATAATGCCATCAGACCTGACAGTTTCTTCTTTTTTCTTCTTCTTCTTCTTTTTTTAAAATATAGAAGTAATTTTTTTTTTATATTGGTGTGAAGAACTGATTTCGATCAACACAATATAGATTCCGAAATATAGCATTAGGGAAGGAGATCAAAAGGTTTAACACCATTAATATTGCTGTGAGTTCAGCGGTGACTTAATCTCTCCCGGATAAAATGAATTGTATGGATATGCACGCGTATGTGCGCGCAAAATTAGCTGAACATGGCCCATTTGTGTTCTTCTTTTATTTCAATCATTTGTCTTCTGTGTATGTTTCATTTTTATCGTACTTTGATACATTTCCTTCTTTAACCCTTTCACCGCCAGTCAAGTTAGAGTACAAAATTCCCTTGTGGTATAAACACAGAAAAGACAGTGACTAAGAATAGCTGGGGATTACCCCCCCCCTCCCCCCTGCGATGTATAGAAAATATGGCCTATCCTACCACCAAACATTAAGAGCAGTAGGTTCATGGATAACAGACCAATGAATGGTCACCTTTCAGTGACATGGGTCCTCTACCACGCCTGTGCATAAATGCGAGCTTGGCGGTGAAAGGGTTAAAAAAAAAAAAAAAAAAGGAAAAAAGTCGATTTCATTTCCTCAAGGCCTCAACGTGGGGTTGGTTTATGCGGAGGTCAGGCATCTGTTCATCTTTCCGTTTTTAAATAGATGTGGTTAGCGTATATGGATCAATCCGCACGTATTGACAGCTCAGGCTGACGGGCGCAATAGCCGAATGGTTTCAGCGTTGGACTTTCAATCTAAGGGTCCCGGGTTCGAATCACGGTAACGGCGCCTGGTGGGTAAAGGGTGGAGATTTTTCCCATCTCTCAGGTCAACATAATGGTGCAGACCCGCTAGTGCCTGAACCGCCTTCGTGTGCATACGCAAGCAGACGGTGAAATACGCCCGTCAGTTAAAGACCCTGTAATCCATGT
>NC_134888.1:24096452-24103952 GCF_041734735.1 Babylonia areolata | reverse complement strand
GAGAGGAGAGGAGAGAGAGGAGAGTTCCCGTGGTTTTTTCTTTATTCCCCCAGTCCATCTCCACTCCACTCCCTGGTTCGAACAATAAACACACTCATTCTCCCCCCCCCCCCTCCCACCACCTCCTCCCTCTCTGTGTACTCTCTCTCTCTCTCTCTCTCTCTCTCATTCTCACTAATCTCCCCTTTTTTCCTTCCAAATCCCCTTTTCTCTCAACTTGTCTCCCTATCTCTCCCATATCTCTCTAATCCCCCCCCACCCCCACCTCCTCCCTCTCTGTGTACTCTCTCTCTCTCTCTCTCTCTCTCTCTCTCTCTCTCTCTCTCACACACACACACTAATCTCCCTTTTTTTCCTTCCAAATCCCCTTTTCTCTCTACTTGTCTCCCTATCTCTCCCATATCTCTCTAATCCCCCCCCACCCCCACCTCCTCCCTCTATGTGTACTCTCTCTCTCACTCTCCCTCTCTCTCTCACTAATCTCCCTTTTTTTTCCTTCCAAATCCCCTTTTCTCTCTACTTGTCTCCCTATCTCTCCCATATCTTCTCTAACCCCCTCCCCCTCCTCTCTCTCTCTCTCTCTTCTACCCACCTCTCTTCCGCCTGCCTTTTCACCCTCTGTCTCTTTTGCCCCCCCCCCCCGCCCCCCCTCTACCCCTTTCTCTCCCACCCTTCATCTCCCTCTTTCTCCTCAGTCTCCCCACGTTTCCAAAATACCCGTACCCACCCCCTCACCCCCTTACCTTCATCCCACCTCCTCCTCCCTCCTCCTCTCCATGTCTGTTCCTTCTTTTCCTTTCACCTTCTCTCCCCCAGCCCCCTCCACCCCATCCTGTTTCTCGCTTCCTTCTTTCCTTCCATCCATCCTTCCTTCCCACGCGCCCCCCCTCCCCCACCTCCCCTCCGTCGCACCTTTCTGTGTTTTTCCTTCTTCTCTCTTTCACTCTCTCCTTCTCCACCCTCTCTCCTTCTCATCTCTCTCTCTCCTTCTCCACCCTCTCTCTCACTCTCTCCTTCTCCACTATCTCTCTCACTCTATCCTTCTCCACTATCTCTATCTCTCTCTCACTCTCTCCTTCTCCACCCCCTCTCTCTCTCACTCTCTCCTTCTCCACTCTCTCTCTCATTCTCTCTCCTTCTCCACCCTCTCTCTCTCTCACTCTCACACTCTCTCCTTCTCCACTCTCTCTCTCTTTCACTCTCTCCTTCTCCACTCTCTCTCTCTCTCCTTCTCTCCTTCTCCACTCTCTCTCTCCTTCTCCACCCTCTCTCTCTCTCACTCTCACACTCTCTCCTTCTCCACCCTCTCTCTCTCTCTCTCCTTCTCCACTCTCTCTCTCTCCTTCTCCACCCTCTCTCTCTCTCACTCTCACACTCTCTCCTTCTCCACTCTCTTTCTCTTTCACTCTCTCCTTCTCCACTTTCTCTCTCTCTCTCTCACTCTCTCCTTCTCCACCCCCTCTCTCTCTCACTCTCTCCTTCTCCACTCTCTCTCTCTCATTCTCTCTCCTTCTCCACCCTCTCTCTCTCTCTCACTCTCACACTCTCTCCTTCTCCACTCTCTCTTTCACTCTCTCCTTCTCCACTCTCTCTCTCTCTCCTTCTCTCCTTCACCACTCTCTCTCTCCTTCTCCACCCTCTCTCTCTCTCACTCTCACACTCTCTCCTTCTCCACCCTCTCTCTCTCTCTCTCCTTCTCTCCTTCTCCACTCTCTCTCTCTCCTTCTCCACCCTCTCTCTCTCTCACTCTCACACTCTCTCCTTCTCCACTCTCTTTCTCTTTCACTCTCTCCTTCTCCACTTTCTCTCTCTCTCCTTCTCTACTCTCTCTCTCTCCTTCTCCACCCTCTCTCTCTCACTCTCTCTCCTTCTCCACCCTCTCTCTCTTTCTCTCCTTCTCCACTCTCTCTCTCTCACTCTCTCCTTCTCCACCCTCTCTCTCTCTCACTCTCTCCTTCTCCACTCTCTCTCTCTCACTCTCTCCTTCTCCACTCTCTCTCTCTCTCCTTCTCCACCCTCTCTCTCTCTCTCTCTCTCTCACTCTCTCCTTCTCCACTCTCTCTCTCTCTCACTCTCTCCTTCTCCACCCTCTCTCTCTCTCTCACTCTCTCCTTCTCCACTCTCTCTCCTTCTCTCCTTCTCCACTCTCTCTCTCTCCTTCTCCACCCTCTCTCTCTCTCACTCTCTCCTTCTCCACCCTCTCTCTCACTCTCTCCTTCTCCACTATCTCTCTCACTCTCTCCTTCTCCACTATCTCTCTCTCACTCTATCCTTCTCCACTATCTCTCTCTCTCTCTCAACCTCTCCTTCTCCACCCCCTCTCTCTCTCACTCTCTCCTTCTCCACTCTCTCTCTCTCTCACTCTCTCCTTCTCCACCCTCTCTCTCTCTCTCACTCTCTCCTTCTCCACTCTCTCTCTCTCCTTCTCCACCCTCTCTCTCACTCTCACACTCTCTCCTTCTCCACTCTCTCTCTCTCTCTCCTTCTCCACCCTCTCTCTCTCACTCCCCTTTTCCACTCACCCTCTCTCTCCCTGTCCATTCCCCCGCCTCCATCCACCCCCCCACCCCCACCCCTAACTGTGCCTGTCTGTCTGTCCGTCTGTCTGCCTGTTTCTGTCTCTCTTTCTTTCTCTGTTTCTGTCTCTCCCTGCCTCTCTTTCTTTCTTTCTTTCTCCGTCTCTCTCTCTCTCTCTCTCTCTCTCTCTCTCTTTCTTTCTTTCTCCTTCTGTCTCTCTGTCTCTGTCTCTTTCTCTCAGACAGTCTAGACGGTATTATGTTCACAGAGACTACTAAACCCATTGCACTTTGAAATTTGTCTCAGATATGTCAAATTTGGTGTCTGTTTTGTCTCAGATTGAATCCGTCGGGATACCGATATATATATATATATATATATATATATATATATATATATATGTGTGTGTGTGTGTGTGTGTGTGTGTGTGTGTGTGTGTGTGTGTGTGTGTGTGTGTACTCCCTTACCTTATTTATTCATTTAATGATTTATTCATTTATCTATCTATTTATTTATCAATCTATTTAATTAATTTAACCATTCATCAATTTATTTATTTACATATTCATTAATTTGTTTATTTATTCATTTAGCTAGTTATTCGTTTGTTTCTCTATTTATCAGTTGTTGTTGGTTTTTTATCTATCTATTTATCTAACTTAGTTTTTGTATCTATTCACACACCCCGAAAACGGAGTATGGCTGAGAAAGAGTGGGGAGAGAGAGAGGGAGGGAGGGAGAAAGAGAAAGAGAGAGGGAGAGAGAGAGAGAGACAAGGACAGACAGACGGAGAGAGAGAGAGAGACAAAGAGAGAGAAAAACAAGCACACACACACACAGACACACACACACACACACACACACGATTGAGGAGGCGCGAACATATACGTAGAAAAAAGAGAACGAGAGAGGGATATATATATATATATATATATACATATATATATATATATATATATATATAGAGAGAGAGAGAGAGAGAGAGAGAGAGAGATTCAAGATTCAAAAACTTTATTACTCAAGGATAAAGATTTTAGGCATTGCCTAGTCTTCCAATCTGTCCTTGTGACAACAAAAACAGTAACGATAGGACACAACAATAATAACAATAGTAAATACTACCACTACTACTACTACTACTAATTATAATACTAATCAACGGACCATCATCATCACAAAAAATATAATGAAGGGAACACTGTCACACACTCACACCCACCCAATCACACACATATGCACACACTCATCCCCAAACACACACACCCTTATGCATATACATATTTGCACATATACCCACATGCATGCATATGTCTACATGTACATGCAGATATGTATGCATACGTATACATAAACATAATTAGGTATCAAATCATATTGTAGTACATTACAAATCATATTGTAGTACAATAGCAAATATTGAACAAAAAGAAAGGGAAAGAGAAAAAAAAAATCAAAAAGTAAAGGGATTATTAAGACTGTCAAATTAATCATCACACAGAATACAGGAAAGAGGCACGACTGAAATGAAAATATATAAACAGAGCAGAGAAATACAGTTATATCACTGTACATATACAACAGTGATGAGAAACCTGACGCTGATGTGGCAGGCAATAACATCCAATCAATAGCTTGCATGTAATACATAAAAAACACAAAAGGTTGAAAATAAGATGAAACACGTTAGTGTATGTATAGGAACAGACAGCGCATACATTTCACAAAGGGCATGATGTGTTTAGGCCGGTTATATTTGGTTTGGGGGTCTATTGTTTGTGGAGCAGAAGTTTTCGTACCCTTGATTTGAAAGACGATAATGAATCGCCTGTCTTGACGAACGTAGGAAGAGAGTTCCAAATAGATGGTCCAAAAAATGCAAAGCTAGATTTGTACAAGTCAATGCGCACACGAGGCAGAATATAATTATCTGAATCGTAACGCTCTGTTGCCCTTTGAACAAATTCACTGAGGTACGGTGGTGACATGTGGTTGTGTACTTTGAACATGAGGACCATTCTATTGTATTCAAATTGCTTGTACAGTGGTAATATTTCCAGTTTTGTTAATTTCTCATCTGTTGATAGTGAGTGGTCGGGTAGAATAAGTTTAGCTGCTCGTCTATGTAATGAGTTAATTTTTTTGAGCTGGTTGTGACTGGCATTGCTCCAGATTGTAGATGCATAATTGATATGAGAAAGACAATGTGCCCCGAAGAATAATTTTCGGGTTGGAGCATCGACATAATGTCTAAGTTTATTGAGTAAGAACAGATTGCGAGCTAACTGTTTGCAGACATGGTTAATATGAGCTTGCCAGTTTAGTTCTTTATCAATTATTACCCCAAGAACGCGGTGTTCACAAACTTGTTCAACTGGGTTCTTGTTTACCTCAAGTTTTAGAGTGAGAGGCTTACGTTGGTGTTTTTGTCTGGATGTCAGTGCCATACTTTTTGTCTTATGTGGGTTAAGTTCCATGTGATTCTGGTAACACCAGTCTAAGATGTCATTTATTCCCTGTTGTAGCGATGATTGTACAACAGCGATGTTGGTGTCACTACAATGAAGAGAACTGTCATCAGCGAACAGATCGCAGATGACGTTGCCAGGTGATATGTGCATCGGCAAGTCATTTATATAGATGCAAAAGAGTAGAGGTCCAAGAATAGAGCCTTGCGGTACACCACGATCTACATGACCTTCAGAAGAGTACGTGCCATTTAAGTAAACACGCTGCGTTCTGTTTTCCAGGTAAGACCGGAAGAATGAGCCAGCTGACTGGTTTTGAGTATATTCATTTAATTTGTTTATCAGTATTTCGTGATCCACAAGATCAAAGGCCTTCTTGAAATCAAGGAAAACTGTTCCAGTGATCTTGTTATGATTAATTGCAGATAACCACGTGTCGCAAAGTCGGGTTAAGGCTGTGTGACAGGAGTGATAACGGCGAAAGCCGGACTGAAGGGGATGAAAGAGGTTGTTTTGCTCCATGTGTTTCATAAGGTGTTTGTGGACGTGTTTTTCGAGAGGCTTGGAAACAACGGACAGTAGGGATATTGGTCTAAAGTTGTTGAGATCTGTAATATCTTTTGATTTTGGCAGTGGGATTACTTTTGCTGTTTTTAGCGCAGCTGGAACGGTGTTCTGTTCAATGCACAAATTGTAAATATATGTAAGGGAGTCTACTATGTAGGGCAAAGCAAGTTTGAGAACAGATGCGTTTAAACTGTCTGGACCCATTGCCTTTTTATTCTTTAGATTTGAGATTAAGGATCCAACTTCATGAACAGCAAGTGGGGGAATAGTGAATGGTTCAGATTTAAGACGTTCTTGACAAAATGTTTGTAACGTCTGGGGGGTTATATAACATTCTGAAGGAAGGTCGTTTGTAGATGGCTGTGTTGACTGAGTTGTTTTTAGAAAATGGTCATTGAGTGAATCCGTTGTCCACATAGTTGAGACAGCATTTGTTTTCTTTTTAGACTGATCTGTAATTTCATTAACAGCACGCCATAGTGTTGCTGTGTCTCTGTTGCTGTTGATAAGGTTCTTAAAATGATCTGACTTTGCTTGTTTAACTAAATCACACACTTTATTTCTTTGTTTTCTGTATTCGGTCTCCATCCCAGCAGCTTTTAAAACATCTCTTAATGCCATAGCTACGATGAGATCGTGCGTCAACCAGTTCGGAAGTGTTTTGTGTTTTACTCTCCTCGTCCGAAGAGGAGCATGTCTGTCAACGACTGCAAGAAAGGTTTCATACCATACTGTTAATGCTTGAGTGGGATCTGCAGTCATGAATACTTTCTGGAAGGGTGCCAAGCTCAAATCAAGAAAAAATGCAGCGGAACTGAATTTTTTGAAAGAGCGGTATTGGATCGTTGTGTGGCCCTTGCTTTGTTTCCGAGGAAGTTTACAAGACCATGTACAGATAACCGGACAATGGTCACTGATGCTTTTGTTGAACACTGTTATGTTGTGCACCAGATCTTTGTTATTTGTGTAAATATGGTCAAGTAGGGTGGATGACGTCTTCGTGATTCTGGTTGCACTGTGAATGAGTTGATGCAAACCAAAGAGAGTAGTAGTTGATTCCCATGCGGGTTGTGGTTTAAACAGGTTAATGTTGAAATCTCCTAGCAGAATGACATTTTGTTTATGTTTATAAACATTGTCCATCATTTGTACAAAGTCATCATACCAAGGGAATCTAGCTGAGGGATTTCTATACAGAAAGCCTACAAGGAGAGGGGTGGACTTTGAAGGTTTGACCTGTAACCACATACATTCCACATTGTTGGTTTCTAGGTCAGGTCGTCTTTTTGTAAACTGGGAAATACTTTGATGAATGTATATCCCTAATCCTGTTTCACCATACTGATTTCCATCACGGCGAATGAAATCATAGTTAGGTATGGATAAGGCCTCGTTGCTGAATCGGAAATCAAGGCGTGTTTCACTGAGCCCGAGTATATGAATAGGAGGAGAATCATTTAGGAGCATGCAGACATCGTGAAGCTTATTGTACAAATGATAAACATTCAGGTGTCCAAGCCGTAGTCCTTTCTCATTAGTAGACAAGTCAGACTGCTGCACATTAGTGCCCATAGTGTAGACTAATAGTAAGGAGTATTTAACAAAACTATATACCTGTGGGGGAAAAGCACAAAGGGGAAAAAAAAAAAAAAGTAAGATAATCACAAAAAATTAACGTAGATCGAGCAACTGTCTGTTTTTGGCCGTTGCTGGACAGAGCAGTACTGACAACACCGCGGCACAACACAGAGAACCGCGGCACAGCACAGTCAGGGAACCGCGGCACAACACAGTTAGAGAACCGCGGCACAGCGGCACAACACAGTTAGAGAACCGCGGCACAGCGCAGTCAGGGAACCGCTGCACAGCGCACAGTTAAAGAACCGTGGCAAATCTCAGTTACTGAACCACGGCACAGCAAAATTAGAGAACCGCGGCACAGTCCAATACA
>NC_134888.1:24073952-24083952 GCF_041734735.1 Babylonia areolata | reverse complement strand
ACCGCAACACCATGCATCACCGCCGATGACAATGTCAGTTTCAGTTTCCGCTCCTCAAGGAGGTGTCACTGCGTTCGGACAAATCCATATACGCTACACCACATCCGCTATGCAGATGCCTGACAGCTACATAACCCAACGCGCTGTGTCAGGCCTTGAGTGCATGCTTATATATTTGTGTACCTATCAGAGTGGATTTCATTTTACACAGTTTTGCCAGAGGACAACACCCTCGTTGCCATGGCTTCTTCTTCAGCGCGACAGGTGCGTGCTGCACACGGGACCTCGGTTTATCGTCTCATCAGAAAGACTAGACGCTCAGTTTGATTTTCCTGCCAAACATGGGAGAAAGAGCGAGAGCGGGATTCGAACCCACACCCTCACGGACTCCCTGTATTGGCAGCTGAGCGTCTTAACCATTCTGCCACCTTCCTGTCAGATACGAGTGACCCTCGTTCATCGAGGTCCCTCCAGGGTGAGGCAGCGACAGGCCCCGAGCACCAACGGAGTCCACCCGCAGCCACTGGAGGTCACTCACGTCCGTCTCGTCACCACGCCATGGGACAGTGGAAGAAGCTGGACAGTAATCCCCGTGAACTGAACAACAGACAATTGAGCACGCTGGCTGTGCTTTGAGGCAGAATGACACACACACACACACACACACACACACACACACACACCAAAAACAAACCCAAACAAACAGCCTCACCAAATCTAATTACAAACTGATTTTCAATCAAATTTCGGAACTGCGTTTCTCCATCAATTTTGAATTTTGAACTCTGGTCTTGATCCAGCAACCTTAAATTGGAGATGAAAAATGGGCCGCTCACGTCCTGAAAAACAAGCGATATTTGATTTGAAATCAGCCCCCGCTGCTGCTGCACGCATTTACACCAGTCAAAATTCCAGGCCTGTCTAGCGCTTTGGGTTTCTGTGAAGGTCAGGCAGGTATCTGCTCTTTATATATATATATATATATATATATATATATATATATGTATGTACTTTATTAAAACAGATGTGGTGCAGCGTATGTGGATCAGCCTGCACGCTTTAGCACATCCTTGGGAACGGAACTGAAACTGAAACCTCAGAATCTTTTCGTGTACACTATACTGACAGCAGAAAAAGAAACACCTGAATCGAGGAGCCATGGGTCAAATTATTCTTTAATTCTAATCATGTGACTGACACCTCACTGAGAAAGAGACTGAAACTGAAACCTCTATTTTTTGTTGTTTTTGTTGCTGTTGTTGCTGTTGTTGTTGTTGTCCACTACTGACAGCAGAAACAGAAACACCTGAATCGAGGAGCCAGTGGTCAAATTATTCTTTAATTTTAATCATGTGATTGACACCTCACTGAGAAAGAGACTGAAACTGAAACCTCTGTATGTCCGTCCACCACTGACAGCAGAAACACAAACACATGAATCGAGAAGCGACGGGTCAACCTTGCAGCATTGTAGCAATAGAACTTCCGCCCACTTTGAGTGCTTGCTCATCCACTCGACAGCATGCTGAGTCAGGGTGTGGTTGCACGAAGATTGCCACTGATGGCCACCACGGGTGACCGGAAGGTCAGATTTATCGCCCTCTAACCAGTCGGACCGGAGTCGCCGCCGTGTTAGGTGTTGGACTCTCTGATCCAGTGTGCACCAGATCTTACGGCTCGAGGCCTTGTTCCGGCACGAATACTGCACATGCGCAGGCCTTCATCAAGACATGTTCTTTCTGATGAATACTCTCATGATCTGGAACTATAGAAAAAAAAAATTAGCTGGAAGTCTAAGACACTTTAGACGTATTCAACTGACGAATACTCTCATAATCTGGATCCGTAGAAAATAAAACCCAAACAAATTCACCTGGAAGTTTGAGAATACTCAATTAACATATCAAACCCGAATAATCGGGTGTTTTGTTGTTGTTGTTTTTGTTTGTTGTTGTTTTTTAAAGTGAAATACGCCGACAAGAATCACCAATGCTGGTTCGTGAATCCTTTTCCCGAAACAATCTGTGTTTGCTTATCTTGGTGGGCGAAGAGTGGGAATGCCTTTGTTTCAGGTGGAGGTGGGGATGGAGGTGGTAGGGAGAAACGAGGAGGTGAGGTGTGTTGGAATTGTTATTCCAAACATCATGTAATATCATAGTAGCCGAATTCCTTTTTCTACCCAAGCCGGCTCAGGAAGTGCCCATCAAAATTTTAACTGTGTATTGTGGACTAGAAATATTGGGATGCTGGTAAAAAAAAAACCCACAAAAAAAACACCTGAAACAATAAAACAAACCAAGACGAATAAAGAACACCTCTTGCCAGAGATTTCATCTTTGGCACTTCACTTCAAAATCACACCCGGCAGTCTTTAACTCCATAACGGGTGGTGTGACGAACGTTAAGGCAGCAGCGGCCCCCTGCAAGTTAAAGCACCTATAAATGGCCTCCAACAGTTTCCAACGACGTGCTAAGAAGAGCACTAGGACCCGACAAGAAATGGTGAAATGGCCGTTGAAAACTGCCGGCTGAGAAGGCTTGGGCATCATTCTCCCTTTTCCCGCTGTAATCTCTAATCAATAGGCTTCAAGGAGCTCTTGGCCCAGACAAGTTCCCTCTTATCATGGATCTTTTTCATGGTATCTTGAGTAAAGACCACACCAGCTATCACCCCTTTGCCGCCATATGCGGTTTTTTAAAAAAATCATTTTTTTTTTAATTATTATTACTTTATTTCAAACTTGAATATCATTTCTCTATAATACTTTTACTGTACTGAAACTATTTTCTGACACCATTTTGTACGGTGGCACTGTCTCAGAATCAAAAAACCATCTGCCTATATCCTATGTTCCTCACGACTGCACGAAGTGGGACCAGATTGTCCTAATCTCAGAGGCAATGTCCATAAAAGAATGTACCTTCTGGAATGTGAGGAAGAGACATGCAATTCCTCATCAGGGGCCCACACAGAAGTGTGATGCTAGCAGTCTGACAGTAGAAAGACCCACACGATGGTCGATTCTCTGTGGGTTATGTTCTTCTTTTTTTCTTTTTCTTTTTTCTTTTTTCATTTTTTATTCCACAACAGCAAATAATAAAAGAAATGATAAAGGAAATAATGGTAATAATGATAAAAATACTGATAATAATAGTGATAACAGCAGCAGCAGCAGTAATAGTAGTAGTAGTAGTAACAACAACAATAATAACAATAATAGTAATGATAATAGTTATAAATGATTATAATAATAATAATATAAATAATAAAAATAACATAGTAAATAAATGAATGAAAGAATAAATAATGGATTAATGAATAATAACAATAATGAAACAAATGACAAATCAATGAAAAAATCAATGAATAGATTATTGAATGAATAAATAAATAAATCGACAAATGAATATATATAAATAAATAAATAAATAGATAAATAAATTGATTAATAAATAGATAAACAAATAAACAAACGAACAAATAGATAAATAAATAAATAATAAATAAATAAATAAATTAATTAATAATTAATTAATTAATTAAAAAGTAATAAGTAAAACTTTGGTTTCAAGTGCCGCCTTGCAACAGCACATTATAGTGGACTTTGACAAGATAATGATTGGGACAGCAAAACAAATAGTTACAGTCACATACTTTTTTTTCAGATGCGCAAATGAGCAAGCAATAATTTTGACACCTGCAAGATCATTTAAAGGCGGGAGGAGGGGGCGGTGGTGGAGGGAGGCCGGGGGTAAGGGGAGGCGAGGGGGTGGGGTGGGGGTACCAATGCTGGAGCTGAAATCGCTACCGAGTAACCTACTACTGGTTAATAAGAACATTATTTTTTTTTGGTTTAAACAAAGCATCGTATTAATTGTGGACTGTTGTGTTGCATCTGTTCAAAATGAAAATAGAGAAATAATGTTCTGGTTCAGAATGGTCGATACTAACAAAGCACTGATGAGCCCCATAGGATGTAGTGTACAGTCTGACCATTAAAAAAAAAAACACAAAAAAAAAACCGACGGGGCTCATAGCCGATAAAGTTGGAGGATGTGAAAGATTCTAAAAATAATAATAATAAAATAAAATAAATTATAAAAAAAACAACAACCAAAAAACAGGAGCTACCATCCCATAACTGTGTCCAGCATTACACACACGACAGTTTCATTGCTCGGAGTTGGAGAAGAAAAAAATGGACGTTAACTTTCACACGACTAACAACACGCATTCACTACAAAAGCAGAAGTTGGCATGATACACCACATGGGATTAGCAGGGGGCTGGGGGAGCTGGCGGGTGGGGTGGGGGCTGGGGGGCGGGGGATTACGCCATAAATGCTTGAACAGAGCGGCGTTGATTTTAGTCAAGACTGTCACTGCTGTGTCTCCAAGGAGAGAATGATCGGTGGACAGGACTTTCTTTTACAACCCCTCCTCACCCACCCCTCACCCATTAAAAGCGCCTGGAGATTCAGTGCCTGGAATCTTCTGTTTCTCCATAAACGTCACGGTTTATGCCCAATGAATCTTTAACCGATTCTCACTGTGTCTGTCTGCTCAAAACCTTGCTGCCTGGCTTGAAAGTAGCCACCCAACACATTCGAGTGGCTCTACACGCGCCACGCAGTGTGAAGTTAAGTTGAGCTCTGTGTGTGTGTGTGTGTGTGTGTGTGGTGTATGTGTGTGTGTGTGTGTGTGTGTGTGTATGTGTGTGTGCGTGTGTGTTTGTGTGTGTGCGTGCGTGCGTGCTTGTGTGCGTGTGTGTGTGTGTGTGTGCGCGCGCGCATTTTTGTGTGAATGTGAACTTATGCAACAGGTTGACAATATCTGAATTAATTACGTATGTATACAGATAATTATATCATGACGAATCCTTCGCAAACTCCATTCTCATTACATGACTTCCTCTTTGTGAAAACAAAGTGTTTCACACTGACAAATGACATTCCAACCCTTAGACTTCCGAGGCCCCCCTTTCTCGAGTTTAAAACCGAGAATGAAGAACTTTTCACAATTATCATACATACAGAACAAAACACTACTTTAAACAGTTGATATAAAGCAGGGGAGAGGAGGGGGTACGGGGTGGTGTGTGTGTGGGGAGGGGGGGGGGGGGTGCTGAGGGATTATTATTTCCCTTTCACGATTTGTTTGAATGTTTAAGACATTTATTTCCCCCCGTACAGTAAAGGATACACACTGACTTACACACTTGGTCATCATCTTCTTCTTCTTCGTCAGCGTTCCCAGGCCATGTTCAGACGGTCAGTCCAGAGTAGGATACGAAGTCCGCAGTCCCCTGGAGGTCTGTAGCCGTTCCCCACAACTTGTCCCGGAGCTCTGCGGGACTGGGCCCAGATCTGGCGCCTCAGCTCTTTGTGTAGAGAGGCAGCAGTCTTGCAGGACATGGGCTGGACTGAGTTTGAGGAGCGGTGGTGTCAGACGGGCATTGGTCTGTGTAGGAAATGTTCAGTTTGTAGAGATGGGAGAGGAGCTGGCTAGTGGCCTTTGCGCAGTCTAAGGATGATGATGACTTGCTTTGGTCATCTAAAAACAAAACAGACATCACGTCACATTCTTCGTCCATTGAAAGTGAATAATCAGATGTCTATACTTAGAGAGAAAAAAAACCCCACACACACATACCTGTTGACGTCAAAATTAGAGGGAGACTTAAAACCCTACAATGGAAAGGGCACGTTAAGAGAAAAACAAAAAAACAAACAAAAACAGCAGCAATAACAACAACAGAAGAATGGTGCTCCACGATCTGCACACAGCTGAGGTGGGACCACCCCGCCCACTCCCACCCCCCTCCCCTGCTCCCCGTGCCCCCTAAAAAAAACCAAAAAACATCACTTTTAAGCTTTTGTCAAGATCCTTTGACTCTAAAATCTCCTCGAACGCCATTGGGCCAAGAGAGAGAGAGAGAGCCCACTGTACCGACTTTCTCACCTTCTCACCTCCAAGTGTTGCAAGTAAAAAGAAATCTATGTTGTCGCGGTGGGGGCGGGGGGGGGGGGGATATTTCCCTCCTGCCTGCCGAATGCCTCGCGCACTGACAAGACACGACATTTCCTCTTTTTTTCTTTTTTCAAGGTGATTTAACACACATGGCTTTAATGAGTCCTCAGGTCTTATGCCCCAGACATTGGTATGCGTCACTGGCCCTGCTTTTGCGCTGGTCTTTGTGTTTTTGTTTTTGTTTTTAACGCACACTGTTAAGGTGCATTAGTGGATAAAGGAGAGCGAAATGTGGACCACGGTTTCAGCTGTTACAGACGAAGGCGTCGAAGTTCAGTTTCTAAAGAAAAAGGTTCCTGTAAGATTGTTTTTGGATTCTTTTTCTCTTTTATCCATACCCATATGATGCGTAGCATGGAGGCCTCAAAGTTATTAGGGGGGGATTCTTCTTTTGTTACCGCAGAGGGTTTGCCATAGTCTTTAGACATAATTATAGCCGACATGTTATGGAATGGGACTTTGCATACATTCCGAGGGTAAAAGGCATAGGGTGAAAAACCACCTCCTCAGTGTCCGGTTCTGCAGTGTCCCCAACTGGAAAGGGATTCTGCACATATTCCGCGGCTAAAACTTGCAGCAGTCCAAGCGTGGAAACACGTGATACAGTATAGACCGGATGTATAAAACACCGGATGTATGAAAGTCTGCATGTATGAAAGGGGCAGGCAGGGTCCCGGCAGAAGCTACTCTTTGTTATTACTTAGCATTTTCCGGTTGTATGAAAATCGGATGTATAAAAGTCCGGTTGTATGAAAGCAAATCTCTGGTCCCGAGCAGCACAAATGCGCTGTTGCAAGACCGGTTGTAAGAAAACGAAACCGAAAGTAGACCAAATTCACCAAAGTGTGGTAAATTCCCCGTAAAATTATTTCCCCTTCCATAGCGACTCGATCTTGCAAAATGGCAGACCCGCACCGCAAAGCGAAAGGTACAGGCAAACGCAGAGTGTTGACATTGTCTGAGCGCCTTAAAATCATAAAGGCAGTAGAGGACAGTCCATTCAAATCCCGAACACAGATGGCCATTAATTTAGGTGTCCCCCTGCCAATGCTGTCAAATATCATGAAAGACAAGAACAAATAACTTGCTCAGGCAAGAAGCGGCGATATTGTGACGACGAGCAAGCGGGCACGGAGCTCTCAGCTGGCGTCTGTGGACAAAGCGTTGCTGGACTGGTTTACGTCATGCAGGTGGGCTATTCTTATTTTTTCTTTATGAATTTTTATTTGTTGATTGATTTGAAACTGTATGTTCATACTGTCCGCGCTCTAAAAGTGGGTATCAGTGTCTCACAGTGTGTGTATGTGTGTGCACGTGCGTACGTGTGCACGTACGCACACTGACGTGTGCGCGCATGCGTGCGTGATAGTGTGTGTGTGTGTCTGTGTGTGTGTATGTCTGTCTGCCTGTCTATCTTCCTGTCTCGGTGCCCGTGCCCCTGTATTTTTAACCTACACATATGTGTGTGTGTGTGTGTGTGTGTGTGTGTGAGGGGAAGGGGGAGGAAGTGGTGGGGGTGCAGTAGTTGGGTGTTGTAATGTTTGCGTGGTGTTGGCAGAACACAGCAATAAACAATAAATACCGAAAACACAGGAGGACGGTTGGCAGGTCTTTTACTTCATTTCGCTCTCGCTCTTCAAGTGACGTTTATCTAGCTATGATGTCATGATAGAAGAATATTGCGTCATAACAAAGGGAGATTGTCAACTATTTACTTTCGCTTCTTAACATTAAGCTACGATTCAGTCATGGACACAACAGGTGTGTGTATGGGGTGCGTAGCTATGTGCCCTCGTCTCTGCTCCCAGCACTCAAAAAACGTCTCTATCTGCCCTAAACTCAGTTATATTTTTAAGGTACAGTGTTCTATGTGCGCCCATCTCTATGTGCCCCCGTCTCTATGTGCCCCCATCTCTATGTGCCCCCGTCTCTATGTGCCCCCTTCTCTAAATGCCCCCATCTGTCTATTTCTGTCAAAGAGTGTTAGAGTATTTTGCATCTATACTGTAGCGCTACAGATGTCATTTTGGTTCATAATAATGTTTATTTATAGCTTGATTGAAATACTATTTATTAGAACGAACAAAACAATTTTTTTGGTAATATTTTGTTGAATAAGAAAAAAAGTAAATTTTTTTAATTTAATCAACATACTGTGATGTTGAGAAAGAAAACAACACCACACACACACACACACACACACACAGAGAGAGAGAACTCAGAAAATTTTATTTGCTACGTCAACGGCCCTTACAAAGATTCCACGACCAAAAACATCGTCAAAAGCGCAAAAGGGTTGTGGAGGGAACACACACAATACAGTCGTGCCACACACACACACACACACACACACACACGCGCGCGCGCGCGCGCGCATGCGCACACACACACGCACGGAGGGAGGGTGGGGGGGGGGGGGGGGGGAGTGCACGGCACATGCAAAGCAGAACAGTTCCCACAAACAGTTGCTCTTTCTACCGGTTGTCCTGACTGTGTGTACTTTTCCACTTGTTATTCACAAACCTTTTCTTCTTACTAGGATATGTATGAAAACATTTAAACATAAAAAAAAGTAAATACAAAAATAACATGAAAAAAACCTACTTTTATCAAGTAAAAGACGCGTGGCCGGATGTATGAAAGTCGATCCTCAATATTTTCATACATCCGGTTATCCGCTTGTAGTAAAGACCGGATGTATGGAAGACAAAAAGTGGGTCCCGACGACTTTCTTACATCCGGTCTCGACTGTACCTAGCATTGAAAGATATACGAAGTTTTTTTGTTTTGTTTTTTTTCTCTTTTTAACAGTGATATAATCTTTGATATATGACACAAAATCAGGTATTCTGGTTATCGCACGGACTGTATAATTATAGAGTATTCTGAAAAAGTCCCTCAGCAAACATTTCTTAGTCATTGCACTGAACGACTATTTTACTGTTTACAGACAACTTTCCAAACAGCTCCTCGCAGATCTCTCCCCCCCCCCCCCCACCCACACACACATATATATATATATATATATATTCTTTTTCCCCCTTTTTTCTCTTGATATGGGCTTCCTTTCCACATCATGAAAGTACTTAAATCCTTCTTGTCTTAGAATAAATCCTTCTTTTCTTTTTCTTCACCCGTGCTGTGTAAATGTTTGACAGGCAGCCGTTGTTGCTGCTGCGTCCACGAGACCCGACCGACGAAGAAAGAGTTGATGGAGTCTCCCATCAGACCGATGGCAGGCAGGCTTATCTGTCGGTGTATGTCCTCATATGGGAGAAGAGGCCGATTCTGGATGCGCAGCACTTCCCACAGGTGTTGCTCAAGTTCACGCTTCTCCTTAATGGCCAGCGTTCTCTTGTTTTCTAACGTCTTTATGCCACCAGAGCACAGCATCCTCCAACGAAAGCGGTCAAGGACATCAGTTCCCAGGAAGCGATGTCTATGTCACAGGCTTTGAGGTTTTATCTTCGGCGTAAACAGTCTGACGAACAACATGACGAGACAGTTTACTGTTACCCGTCAGACGAATATTCGGGGTAGCAGTCTAGACTGAGTGTCGAAGGCCCTACAATTGCCGATCTGATTTCGATCGATTAGTTCCGAACCCAACTCCTACCACTTCGATGTGCATAGGTCCAAGACACTGGGAATGTCCGCCGCTAAATCTTCTTGTTCTTCAAGTTGTTGCTGTCCTTCTTTTTCTTTTCTTTTCATTACTACTACTACTACTATTATCATCATTATCATCATTGTCGTTATCATTATTTAAAAAAATTACTACTATTACCACTACTAATACATTACTGCTACTACTACTATCATTATCAATATTATAATCATCATCATCATTATCGTTATTAGTACTCATTACTAACTTACTAACTGTTACTACTACTACCACTATCATTATTATTGTTGTGGTGGTGGTGGTTACTATCAATTATGAAATTGACAAAATAATGAGACTAGG
>NC_134888.1:24066452-24068952 GCF_041734735.1 Babylonia areolata | reverse complement strand
CAGTAAGCGACAGTGACTTTCATTGAACAGTAATGACTGTTGTTGTGTGGGTCCGGTTGGAAAGCTCGTATCAATATATCATCAATATGTATACAGTTCCGTGTGTCCAGAAGTCTTCCTCCCCCGGCCCCTCCCCCTCCCGCCCCCCACCGCCCCCAAAAATGGTAGCATTGACTTCACTATGGAAAGACACACGCGTGCGCACGCATGCATATTTACATACATGCATATATACATACTGGTGGTCTCCATCCTCTTATGTGGATGTGAGACATGGACACTGATGGCAGAAACAGAAAGAAGAATCCAAGCATTCGAAACCAAGTGCTTGAGGAGACTACTACACATCTCCTACAAGGAGCACAAGACCAATGACTATATGCGGAACCTGGTCAGCAACCTTGTTGGGCCCCAAGAACCACTGCTGGCGACTGTCAAACGACGGAAGATGGCATGGTTTGGTCACGTCATACGACATAACACCCTCTCCAAAACCATCCTGCAAGGGACTGTAGAGGGAGGGCGCAGACGGGGGCGGCAGAAAAAAAGCTGGTCTGACAACGTCAAGGAATGGACCAAAATGACGATGCCAGATCTCCTCACGACAGCTGCCAACAGAACGGCGTGGCGAGCTATGACATCTTCCTCATGTCCCCCCAACGACCCCAGCGGTCGAGGGAATGAGTGAGTGAGTGAAATATACATACATAGATACACAAACGCACGCGCACACACAAACACACACGTACACACACATACATATATACATACACACATAATCGCGCGCGCGCGCACACACACACACAAAGACACACACACACACACACACACATAGACTCAGACACATTAAGACACACACAGGTACACACACACACACACACACACACACACACACACACAGCGTAAGGACAGACGTAGCACTCGGCGTCCATCATTGTCAAGACATTACCGCCAGTTCTCTAAAACGTGGTCTGGGTCAGGATTTAATATTCAGTTAACACGAACCAGCACTGACACATACCGTACTGCTGTCAATAAACGGGGGCAGACAAGCTTTTACCAGTGCTCTAATGTGAAGGTGTTCAAGTCGAACGAATCATGGAAGATCGAGTCTGAAGCGAACGAGTTGTTCACTGATAGTTTCAGTTCAGTTCAGTAGCTCAAGGAGGCGTCACTGCGTTCGGACAAATCCATATACGCTACACCACATCTGCCAAGCAGATGCCTGACCAGCAGCGTAACCCAACGCGCTTAGTCAGGCCTTGAGGAAAAAAAAAGGTGAAAAAAAGAAAAAGGTGAATAAATAGTAGATAAGCTTACAAAAATAAATAAATAAATAAATAATAACTATAATAAAAAAAAATTTTTTTTAATCAAATAAAATAAATAAATAAATAAATAACTGATAAAGAAAAGGCAAAAGCGTTGGTCGTGTAATCTTCTCCTAATTTTTCATTCGTGGGATGCGACTCTCACATCCACTGTATACAGGAGTGAGCTATACATGAGCATTTTTTTTTAACCCTCGCTATGCTGGCAGCCATACTCCGTTTTCGGTGGAGGCATGCCGGCTATATTCTTGTTTCTAGAACTGACCCACCGAACGGTGACATGGATTGCATACACACACACACACACACACACACACACACACACGAAGGAATATATAATTTCTGGGACGAAACCGAGCTCCCAGTCAGTGGGTCCACATGACAAAAAAAGATAAAAAAACGAAAGAAAGAAAAAAAGGCAATAAAGAAATGTGACACACACACACACACACACACACAAGGGGGGACAGAATTTCATTTCGTTTTTTTTTTTTTTTTGAAACCCTTAGGGCAGCCAACGTGAGCAGTTTCAGTTTCAGTTTCAGATGTGCCATAGCGTGAGGAGTGAAGACTGATCGATAAACACAACAACACAACATGTGCGTAAAATGGAAAAAAAAGAAAGAAAGAAAAAAAAAAGCAATCAAATGCGTGACCTTCGCATGAACCCGGCCAAATCACGATGGTCAGTCTTTTTGAGAGCGTGAACAGCAGCAGCAGCAGCAACAGCAGTGGTGGTGGTGGTGGTGGCGGAGCAAGAAAGAAAGAAAGATGGCCAGAGGGCAGAACACCACTGCTCACTGCAACAAAACAGTTCAGGGCTGCCACCACCACCACCACCCCCACTCCTCCCCCCCTCCACCCTACTCTAAGAATTACGTGATGCACGTGAAAGCAGTGACTTGTGTTGTTGTCACAGTTCACACCTCTCCGCCCTCCCCCCCCCACCCCCTCCTCAACCCCCCTAACCCACACCACCACCTCCTACCTCCCCAACCCCGCCCCACCACCACCACCACCCCTATCCCTCTGGTTCAACAAGCATTCTTCGGTGTCAAGGGTCTGCCGAGTGAATGAATGAATGAAAGAATGAATGTCGTCGACTGACGTGCACGTGCACACCGTGCCTTTAGCTTTGAGAGCTGCTTGGTCGTGTTGCTGTGAATGCA
>NC_134888.1:24058952-24061452 GCF_041734735.1 Babylonia areolata | reverse complement strand
ATACAGCTCTCTTTTATGTACATGGCAAATTATATACATTCCCGAACTGATATTGGTGGCCAGACGGCATTAAGTCCAGAAGCGACGATTCCTAAGAGATTGGTGTGTATGTGTGTGAGGATCATCAACACACACACCACGCCACTTCTTCCAGTCCCACGATACAGATGTCAAAGCTATGTATGGTTGAATACTAGAAGGTGGCAGCTTCTTTTCTTCTTCTTTCTTTCTTAGATACTGGCCTCATGAGAGCCTCGTGAGGATCGATTCATTTTTGGAAAGCAGGACCTGCCTGCAGAGAGGAGTAGAGAGACGTTGGTGAGTGGGGGTGCATATCTATGTCCCTCCCCCCCCTCCACCTCCCAGGTCTATGTTTACCTCAGATCTATGTTCCGCCCCCCCTCCTCCGCCCCCTTCCCCCAGGTCTATGTTCCCTCGGGTCTATATTCCCCAGGATCTATGTAAGCCCCAGGTGTATGTTCCTCCCAGGTCTATGTTACCCTCAAGGTATAAGTTCCCACAGGTCTATGTTCCCCCAGGCCTATGCCCCCCCCTCCCCCAGGCCTATGTTCCACCCAGGTCTAAGTTCTCCTCGGTCTAAGTTACCCCAGGTCAAAGTTTCTCCTTGGTCTATTTCCCGTCCAGTACAGTAGATATGTCTCTCTCTTATGGATGCTTCTTTTTTTTTGCTTTTTTTTTTTTAAATGCAATCCTGATTCCTGGCTGCTACACACAGACAGTTACATGCTCCGCAGAGAAAACCATAGCATAGTTTCAGTTTCAATTTCCACGAGGCGTCAAAAGTGCGGATTAATCCACGCAATATACACCACATCTGCTTTATTATAAAAAAAAATTTTTAATCAAAAAGAGGAAAAAACAGATGCCTGATCGACGTGCGCAATAGCCGAGTGGTTAAAACGTTGGACTTTCAATCTGAGGGTCCCGGATTCGAATCTCGGTAACGACGTCTGGCGGGTAAAGGGTGGAGTGGAGATTTTTCCGATCTCCTAGGTCAACGTAAGTACAGACCTGCTACAGCCTGAACCCCCTTCGTGTGTATACGCAAGCAGAAGATCTAATACGCGTGTTAAAGATCATGTCAGCGTTCGGTAGGTTATAGAAACGAGAACATATCCAGCATGCACACCCCGGAAAACAGAGTATGGCTGCCTACATGGCGGGGTAAAAAACGGTCATTTACGTAAAAGCCCACTCGTTTACATACGAGTGAACGTGGGAGCTGCAGCCCACCAACGAAGAAGAGATGCCTGAAATCCACGCGTACACCCTGCGGTCTGGTCAGGAGCCGTGAGAGCCAACCCTGGCCTGACAAGTTGTCTCCGTGGAAGTCTTTGCACCGCAGCTAATCATTCACACGTGTAACTTCACAATTGGTGATCTTCTTTTCTTCTTCTTCTGCGTTCGTGGGCTTCAACTCCCACGTTCACTCGTATATACGCGAGTGGGCTTTTTACGCGTATGACCGTTTTTACCCCTCCATGTAGGCAGCCATACTCCGCTTTCGGGGGTGTGCATGCTGGTTATGTTCTTGTTTCCATAACCCACCGAACGCTGACATGGATTACAGGATCTTTAACGTGCGTATTTGATCTTATGCTTGCGTATACACACGAAGGGGGTTCAGGCACTAGCAGGTCTGCACATATGTTGACCTGGGAGATCGTAAAAATCTCCACCCTTTACCCACCAGGTGCTGTCACCGTGATTCGAACCCGGGACCCTCAGATGGAAAGTCCAACGCTTTAACCATTCGGCATGGCGCCCGTCACAATTGGTGATGAAGTTCGTTTTATGATTGATTGTAAATCGTATGATGATTTGAGAAATATGTGTATTTGTATTTCTTTTTACCACAACAGATTTCTTTGTGTGAAATTCGGGCTGCTCTCCCCAGGGAGAGCGCGTCGCTACACTACAGCGCCACCCAATTTATTTATTTATTTTTTATTTTTATTTTTTTTCCTGCGTGCAGTTTTATTTGTTTTTCCTATCGAAGTGGATTTTTCTACAGAATTTTGCCAGGAACAACCCTATTGTGGCCGTGGGTGATTCGAACCAGCTCGCTCAGATTCTGTCGCTTCCTATGCGAACGCGTTACCACTAGGCCATCACTCAAATAAATGTAGTTAAAAAAAGAATTTGCAATTAAAAAAAAAAAAGAATAAAAAGAAAAAAAAACGAAAAGAAAAAGAAGAGAAAAAAAACATCTTTAGTATGCTAACGTCAGAACATCACGAGGTGGTATTCTTGATGGCAAAATTCATATCAGAAGCTTGGAAGAATGGGTAAAACATCACTACTAACAGCTGCAAACTGTGTAGTTAGATTTGAACATGTTCTTCTATAGCCAATGTTGGAATCTGTTTCATTGATGGATAAATGAACGGAGTTAACAATTGTTGGGAGGCCTGTTGGTTGCTACCTTTTTTTTTCTTAACGTAAAAAGTAACTTTGTTTTGTTTCAAAATTTCTTGAC
>NC_134888.1:24046452-24048952 GCF_041734735.1 Babylonia areolata | reverse complement strand
CTATATTATAATTATTATTCATTTATTTATTTATTTATGTAAGCTTATCTATTATTTATTCCCCCGTTTTTTTGTTTGTTTTTTTTTGTTGTTGTTGTTTTTGTTTTGGGGTTTTTTTTTTCTCAAGGCCTGACAAAGCGCGTTGGGTTACGCTGCTGGTCAGGCATCTGCTTGGCAGATGTGGTGTAGCGTATATGGTTTGTCCGAACGCAGTGACGCTTCCTTGAGCAACTGAAACTGAAACTGAAACAATCGCAATACAAACTCACTGAATCACATCTTCAGTCTAACAATGTCTCCGAAACACCGCAAAAACGCACACACACGTGCGCACACATACACGCGCGCTAATAATAGTAATCATTTGCAACACAACAAATGAAACCTAAACACACTGACAAGTATGTTCTATATGTAACTAAAGTTACACACCCTTTCCAAGTTTTTATGAATTTACGTAGAATTAAGTTGTTTTCTTCGCAAAATGGAATAAATTGCATAAACCGAACATTGATAATTATATGTGATTTATATTTATGTGGTATCAATTTATTTCGAATTATGATAAATTTTAGGACATTCTGAAACAAAATGAAATTCATCCCCAACAGTTTCCATATTACCATATTCTTGATGATGTTTAGCCACTTTGATGAGGAATCTGTGTGAGAAAACAATATGAAAAAAAACAACAACCAGAATATGCTTCACATGATAATTCATCAGTTACACCGTCAATTAAACCTGACCAAAAACGCACCATTCTACACTTTACAAGAACTGAAACAGGATATATACTCGTTTCCCCAAGAAGCATATTTGACTTGTAACCGAAAGAAAAATCAGCTCAGATATTGGTATTCTTTTAAGGAAAATCGCTAGCTTCTGAAATAAATCTTGCGAAAGACAAAACTGTGTCATCACGTTCAGTTGACAGTATTGGTATAAGATCTCTAATTTTTGTGCGGTTGGTTCACTAAATAATAATAATTATCGAGAGAGAGAGAGACAGACAGACAGACAGACAGGCAGAGGCACAGAGAGACAGATGAAGACAATCACGCTGCAGAACACTGAAGACGAACAGCCTACTTGTGTTGGGAGAACCACCCAACATACAGGAATGGTGTCGCTGTGTGAGAAGGTGCGCTGACGATGGCTGTCTCTGTGTCTCTCTCTCTCTCTCTCTCTCTCTCTCTCTCTCTCACACACACACACACACACACACACATACACACACATAAAAAAAATAAAAGTAGAAAAAAAGGAATGTTGTAAAGCATACATGCTGCTTCTAAATAATATACGCGCACTGTAAAAAAAAAAAATTAAATAAAATAATTAAAAAAAACAACATCATGTGCGTTTCGGCGCCGATTGTAAGCAGAATCAACAGGAGCAAAAAAAAAAAAAAAAAAAAAAAAAAAAAAGCCCAGAACGATTGAACATCTGTGTCTGTCGACCTGTTATGGGTCTTCTGAGTGCAGCACGTCAGCTGTTGCAGTGATTCTGGAAGAATATATATATATATATATATATATATATATATATATATATATATATATATATATATATATATATATATATATATATGGTGGCCTAGAGGTAACGCGTCCGCCTAGGAAGCGAGAGAATCTGAGCGCGCTGGTTCGAATCACGACTCAGCCGCCGATATTTTCTCCCCCTCCACTAGACATTGTGTGGTGGTCTGGACGCTAGTCATTCGGATGAGACAATAAACCGAGGTCCCGTGTGCAACATGCACTTAGCGCACGTAAAAGAACCCACGTCAACAAAATAGTTGTTCCTGGCAAACATTTTGTAGAAAAATCCACTTCGATAGGAAAAACAAATAAAACTGCACGCAGGAAAAAAAAAAAAAAAATGGGTGGCGCTGTAGTGTAGCGACGCGCTTTCCCTGGGGATAGCAGCCCGAATTTCACACTGAGAAATCTGTTGTGATAAAAAGAAATACAAATACAAATACATATCTTTTAAAAGAAAGGGTAAGAGAAGAAAGAGATGGAGTGCAGAAAGAAGAGCAGGGAGGAGGAGGAGGAGAGGAGGAGGAGGAGAGGAGGAGGAAACGGGTGAGGAAAGAGAAGAATAAGAAGAGGATTTGAAAGAAGAAGGGGGGGGGGAGAAGACGACGAGGAGGAGGACAATGAGAGGGAAGGTGGAGGTGGAGGAGGAGGAGGAAAGGAGGAGGAGGCGGGGAGAAGGAGGAATAGGAAGAAGAAGAAGAAGAAGAAGAAGAAGAATTTGCTCAGTGAATTGGGTTCCCATGTGTAAGACTTCAGCAAGAATGTACGGCTAGAGATGGGAGGTGGTGGCACTAGCAGTGGAAAAAAAAAGCAAGAGCGATTGTGGACGATGAAGAGACCGAACATGAGAAGAAGAAGAAGAAGAAGATGATGATGATGATGATGAAGATGACGAGAAAAATAGAGAAGAAGAAGAGGCAGAAGAGGAGGAGATGGATGATGATGAGAATGAGGAC
>NC_134888.1:24038952-24043952 GCF_041734735.1 Babylonia areolata | reverse complement strand
CAGCAGCATAACCCAACGCGCTTAGTCAGGCCCTGAAAAAAAAAGTAATAGATAAATACATAAAAAGAACTACTACTAATAATAATAATGTGTATAAGGCGCAACAACTTGATGAAGTCAACTATAAGCGTACAAAAAAATAAAATAATAAAAATAAATAATAATAATAATAATTAAAACAAAAATGAAATATATAAAACAAATAAAATAAATTATAATAATTATTATAATGATAATAATTTTTTTTTTTAAGTAAAAAATAAATGTAATCAGCTCATTCTCACCAATAGGGCAAGAAGTCATAACAGTTTTAAAGCTATTTGTCTCCCCATCCCTTATGAATCTGGTGCATTAAAGCTCGAGAATGCAAAAACCCATATCTCTTTGCAGATGCCGCCTCTATTGAAACCAGATGCACCTTCATAAGTCAAAGTACATGCTGTTTTATGGGCCTGCAGCCACTGTCTGTACCTACCTGTCTGTGCTTTGGCTAGCTTCATTAGCATTGCTCCGATAACCACAGCCTTCACAGGTTTTGCTCAAACATCCAGCGTCAAGCACTTTCCCTGTGTGGCAACCTATGACAGTAGACACACGTTTGTTGGAAAGTGTGGCCGCATGTCATACAGGTGCCATTTATCGACACTTCTAAGTCCCTGACACCCCCCTTCTCCTATCAGCTGGGTCATATTCTTCAGCTTCAGCTCTCTTCATCCTTTCTGTCTGCTCTACACTAGCAGCCAGTTTTGTTATGTGTACTTTTCTGTACGGGAGGTGGCAAGTTCATAATGCCACAAAACGTTTGTAGCTCAGCAAGCCTTCCCCCCCGATACAACGCATGGCAAAATTTGCCCGCATGTTAACAGAAACTTACTGTCGAGTTTCCAACGTGTGTGTCAGGGCAAGAAGGAATAGCTTCTTGCCTGTCACACTGCCTGTTGACACACAAGAAAGCAAACTTACTTTTTAGCCTTTTTCTCTGCACTTCATGCAAACTCACATCACCATCACAATGTCGGCAAGCAGGATGTGTTGAAATACTCTGATTCAGTATTTCAGATATCAATAATTCTGTTGCCTTCAACTTTTTCACTGATTTTGCTCAACTACATTATCATCACAATTATTGACTGAATCATCATGATAATATCCACATTTTCCCCCTCGAAACGGAATGAGTTGTGTTCACAGCAAAGCGTGGACGTTCACTCCGTCAGTCACATAGAGGAGAAGGGGGAAAGAATTGTGGATATTCCCATCATCACCGCTTCTGTCACCTCTACAAGTATCATCTAAATTATAACACTTATTCAGAAGTTTCACCTCTGACCGAGTGGGCGTGACAACTTGTGGATTCTCGGTTCCAGATCTGCTGGGTTTACTGTCATGAGCTGCGTTCACACGAGCACATTACTCATTCGAATCACGTATCGGCACTCTCCACACACGTTTTGCGTTTCGTTTTTGTCATTTTTCGGATTTTCATGTTGGTTTCCATGAAACCCACGTTTCTTTTTACGTTTTCCGCAATTTGTCTGATCTGAAGGCATGTTAACTGGCGATTAAGTTCGCGTACAAATGCCACTATTTTCATTCAATGCTCTGTGCGCGGCCATGAAAGTGACGTCACTAAAGGGAGGTGCTATTATTTGCAGGAGTAGCTTCGTTTTGTTCAAACAGGGGTGACGAGTCAAAATACGAAAATGTTTGCACGGAAAATGGACTTCCGAGCCCTTCACCCACCCACTTTGATGTACTTTTCTCCAAAACTAAATTGAATAAAGAGTAAAAATGCATACGAAAATATCAAGTCTATCATGTGAGTGATGGTCCAGAGGTAACGCGTCTGCCAAGGAAGCGAGAGAATCTGGAGCGCGCTGGTTCGAATCACGGCTCAGCCGCCGATATTTTCTCCCCCTCCACTAGACCTTGAGTGGTGGTCTGGACGCTAGTAAAAGAACCCACGGCCACAAAAGGGTTGTTCCTGGCAAAATTCTGTAGAAAAATCCACTTCGATAGAAAAAGAAATAAAACTGCATGCAGGAAATTTTTTTTTTTAAAGGGTGGTGCTGTGGTGTAGCGACGCGCTCTCCCTGGGTAGAGCAGCCTGAATTTCACACAGAGAAATCTGTTGTGATAAAAAGAAATACAAATATAAATACAAATACAAATAACATTTTGAGCTTAATCACATTAGAAAAACAAACAAACAAACAAAAAAAACACGAAACGATTTTTCGGGAAAATGTATGTACGAGTAGTATCCCACCGTTGCATTAAGGCGCCGAGCTGTTCCAGTGAAGAACAGTCAGATTTTCACACGCAAAATAGTTTGTTGTGACAGATACGTAGACAGATAGATACTACCACTACTTTTGTGCTCCTGCTGCTACTATAACTACTATTTCTGGTGCTGCGGCTGCTACAACTACTACGACTGCTGCTGCTGCTGTTGTTGCTGCTTCTGCTATTTCTGCAGCCGCTACTACTACTACTACTACTACTGCTGCTCCTGCTGCTACTGCTTCCTCTGCTGTTACTACTACTACTACAACTACTACTACTACTACCCCTTCTACTAGTGCTGCTGCTGCTGCTACTACTACTACTACTACTACTACTCCTGCTGCTGTTGTTGCTGTTGCTGCTGCTACTATTACTGCTACTGCTACTACTACTGCTACTGCTGCTGCTCCTGCTGCTACTGCTTCCTCTGCTGTTACTACTACTACTACTACAACTACTACTACTACCCCTTCTACTAGTGCTGCTGCTGCTGCTACTACTACTACTACTACTACTACTACTACTCCTGCTGCTGTTGTTGCTGTTGCTGCTGCTACTATTACTACTACTGCTACTGCTACTACTACTGCTACTGCTGCTGCTCCTGCTGCTACTGCTTCCTCTGCTGTTACTACTACTACTACTACAACTACTACTACTACCCCTTCTACTAGTGCTGCTGCTGCTGCTACTACTACTACTACTTCTACTGCTACTATTACTACTACTGCTGCTGCTGCTACTACTACTACTACTACTATTCCTGCTGCTGTTGTTGTTGCTGTGGCTGCTGCGGCTGCTACTACTACTCCTTCTACTGCTGCTACTACTACTATTACTACAACTATTCCTGCTGGTGCCGCTGCTAATAATACTACTACTGCTACTACTGCAGCTGCTGCTACTACTACTGCCACTACAACTTCTATTTCTGCTGTTGTTGTTGGTGGTGCTGTTGCTGCGGCTACTGCTACTGCTACTACTACTGCTCCTATTACTACTACTACTACTACTACTGCTGCTGTTGGTGGTGGTGCTGTTGCTCCGGCTACTGCTACTACTACTACTACTACAACTACTATTTCTGCTGCTGTTGTCGTTGGTGCTATTGCTGCGGCTACTGCTACTACTACTACTAGTTCTACTGCTGCTACTACTACTACTACTACTACTACTACTGCTACTACTTCCACTACTAAATCCTGCTGCTGTTGTTGCTGCTGCTGCGACTACTGCTGCTACTACTACTACTACTGCTGCTACTACCACTACTACTACTACCACCACCACCACCACCACTACTACTACTACAACTGCTGCTGCTGCTGCTGCTGCAGCTGCTTCTAGTGACAATGCTCCTGTTGATGGCGTAGCTGCCGTTCTTTTCTGCTGACTGAATCGAATGGAGTTTGGTTCAGTTCTCATTTGTCACACAACAGAATGGTTCACGAGAAAAAACAAACAAACTTTAGTTCGCTGTCCCCTGGGAAAGTGCATTCACCAAAGTGCATAATATCACTACTCTCTCCCACCCCCGTCCCCCCACCCCACCCCCCTTTTTTTCCCCCTTTTTTTTTTAAAACGTACGGTCGAGGTGGATTGTCAGATGGAGCTGACAGTTGTAGGGGAGGGGGGGGGGATGGGTGCTAGGGACGAGGGGGTGGTGAGCTTGTTGGGGAGAGGGTAGGGGGGAGAGGGGGCTGGAGAGGGAGGTGGAAGGAAGGGAGAGCTACCAGAAAGAAAAAAAAACAACTTTGCTGTGTTCGATAGCTGTGATTTTTCTTCTTCTCTAAGGGTTAGTCTTTTAGGTTGCAAGACCCTCTGTGTGTGTGTGTGTGTGTGTGTGTGTGTGTGTGTGTGTGTGCGTGTTTGTGCGTGTGTGTGCGGGGAAGTAAGCGTGTTGTGTGTATCATCTATACATTTTGGTGGAAGAGATGGTGTGGGGTTGAGGCATGTGTGAGTGTGTCACTGAGTTTGTATTTTTGTTGGTAATGTGTTGCTGTTGTTGTTGGTTTTGTTTGTTTGGTTGGTTGGTTGGTTGGTATTTTTTAGGGGGGTGGGGTGAGGGGGGGTGGGGGTGGGGGGGTGTTTGTTTTTGCTTTGTTTTTTTCCACTGACGAACTTGCAAGGAAATTTTGGATTCTAACGTACTCTTGGGATGGAGTGAGATAGATGGTGAGAGGAAAGATTGGAGATTAAAAAAAAAAAAAAAAAAAACCACTTTTTCCCTGTCTTGGGCAGGAGTCCAGAAACATAATACTGTTGCTATTCTGACCTGGTGACAACATAGACGCGGTATTCAGAGGGAGAGGAAATGCAGAAAAGAGTACACTATATATATATATATACATTTGTTTCTTTTGAAGTATCTGTTTTAGTATATGTGGAAAACTTTGTTGCATTTAGTTTTTTTCTTCAAGTATCGGTGTTGTTGATTTTTTTTTTTTTTCCATTTACGTACTATTCGTCTTTGATTTTGTCTCTGCACAAGATTTAGCGCTGTATGTATACTCTTCTTCTTCTTCTTCTTCTTCTCGCGGTCTTTTGCAAATGCTTGCTTCTACTCAGTCCACTAGCTGCCATGCCATGATGAATGAAAAATTGAATGTATGTGTATGTGTGAACAGTAAGTGCGTGTGTATGTTTGTGTGTGTTTGAGTGTGTGGGCGTGAATGTGTACGTATGTCTTTGTTTGCTTGTTTTATAATTGTGTG
>NC_134888.1:24021452-24031452 GCF_041734735.1 Babylonia areolata | reverse complement strand
CACTACGTTACACGACATTGTATCTGTATTTGTATTTCTTTTTATCACAACAGATTTCTCTGTGTGAAATTCGGGCTGCTCTCCCCAGGGAGAGCGCGTCGCTACACTACAGCGCCACCCTTTTTTTATTTTTTTTTTTTTTGTATTTTTTTGCTGCGTGCAGTTTGATTCGTTTTTCCTATCGAGCTTGATTTTCCTACAGAATTTTGCCAGGAACAACCTTTTTGTTGCCGTGGGTTCTTTTACGTGCGCTAAGTGCATGCTAGCACACGGGACCTCGGTTTATCGTCTCATCCGAATGACTAGCGTCCAGACCACCACTTAAGGTCTAGTGGAGGGGGAGAAAATATCGGCGGCCGAGCCGTGATTCGAACCAGCGCGCTCAGATTCTCTCGCTTCCTAGGCGGACGCGTTACCTCTAGGCCATCACTTCACTGTTAACATGACATGAACTCAGTGACATGACATTACATCACATTCCAATGATCCCCAAGAAACTAATGCACTGACTGTACCCGAGGCATATCATTTTTGAGCTGACGTCCCCCTTGCCCCACGCCCCCCCCCCACCCCCCACCCCAGGACCCCCCACCCCCACCCGCTCTTACCCTTCCATCCTTATTGTTGTTGTTGTTTTTTACCCCCCTCCTATCCCTCTTTCTTCGTCCGTGCCAGTTGCTGTGTGCATGTCTGTGGTAATCTGTTCCCTGACAGCATGATGAATCATCTGCCAGTGTGTGTTATTGTATTGTTATTGTGTGTATGTGTGTGGCATTGTGTGTGTGTGGTACTTGCGTGTGTGTGTGTGTGTGTGTGTGTGTGTGTGTGTGTGTGTGTGTGTTTGAAGATGCTTTCATGTGTGAGTGCGGTATGCCTCTGTGTGAATATATGTGTGTGTATGTGTGTGTGTGTGTGTGTGTGTGTGTGTATGTGTGTGTGTGTGTGTGTGTGTGTGTGTGTGTGTGTGTGAACTTGCTTTCATGTGTGCGTGTGGTATGTGCATATGTGTATGTGTGTACGTTTGTGTGCACACACACGCGCGCTCGCGAACATGCCTTCATGTGTAGTGTGTGTGTGTGTGTGTGTGTGTGTGTGTGTGTATCTTGAAACAAAACACTGCATATTACAGCTATTAATTCCAAAATCCTTTGGTGTTTTGAAGGGTAGCAATTAAAGATGTTTGTCTAGTTTGCATTTTTGTCGTCGTTGTTGTTGTTGCTGCTGTAGTTTTTGCTGTTTACTTAAACACTGTCGATGCTGGTGTGTTTGTATTCGTTCCAATTATCTCTTGGGTTTATGCTTTTGATGTGCCCCGAGTCTTCTTGTTTATTCAATTATCTCACTGCTGTCTTCGGTGCCCTGATGCCAGTGTTGGAAGCTTTGTAGTTATTCAATTATCCGCCGCCTTCATGCTTTTTTGATGTCCGTTTGTTATTGTTAACTTCAAAAAGTTACGTTGTTTACAGTGTCGTGTGGGTGGAGACAGAGTATTTTGCAAAACCACAGATAGACGAACAGACAGACAGATAGACGGAGGGGCGGAGGGGCGGACAAAGAGACACAGAGACCAAAAGAGAGAAGAAAAAAAAAATACTTAGACAAGTTAGGAGACATGTTAGTAGTAGAATGCCCCAGACTCAGACACAGGACACCAGAAGACAAGTAGAGTCTGGTCGAGGAGAAGGGACGCATAAAAAGCAAGTTTCCACACAGACAGAGAGACCAACACCAAGAGACAGAGGCTGTGAAGGAGAAGGGAACGAGTAAAATGGAAAAAAAAAAAGCGGTTTCTTCAGAAAGAAGACTCGCTGTCTCAAGTTTATCCCCGGAACAATGGCTGAAAGCTTTCTCCTCCCCCCCCCCCCACCCCCCCCGCCCCCTCCACCCCTCCGCCCTCCAACAGGAGTGAACAGCCAGACAACAAAGACCGCGTCATCCCAGCCTTCCTCACACAGTGACACAACACCGTGAACGGTGCACAAAACACACTGCACAGGCCCACAAACGAGACCCAACTTCTGATCTTTCCACACACAATAGCACGGACGTCCAGTGTAACCCTCCCGTCCTCACCCTTCTCTCTCTGTCTCTTTCTCCCATCCCCTCTCTCTGTCAACCACTTACTTACTTCCCCCTTCTCTCTCTCTCTCTCTGTCTCTGTCTCTCTTTCTCTCTCTTATCTGTGTCTTTTTATTTGTCTTTCTCTCTTTGTCTATCTTTCTGTATGTCTCTGTTGGTCTCTCTCTTTCTCCTTCTCTCTCTCTCTCTCTCTCCCTCTCGGTCTCTGTCTCCATCTGTGTGTGTGTGTGTCTCCCTCTCTCTCTCCCTCCCTCTATCTCTCCCTCTCTCCGTTTTTTTTCTCTCCCGCTCTCTCTCTCTACCCCCTCTCTCCCTCTCTCTACTCTCTCTCTCCCTCTCTCTCAACTCTCTCTCCCTTTCTCTCCCCCATCTCTCTCCTCCCTATATATCTCTCTCTCCCCTCCTCTCTCTCTCCCTCCCTCTCTCTCTCTCTCCCCCCTCTCTCTCTCCCTCTCTCTCTCCCCCCCTCTCTCTCTCCCCTTCTCTCTCCCCCTCCTCTCTCTCCCTCTCTCTCTCTCCCCTTTAGTATATGGAGAAACTAATAGGCACCCAATCTATATTAACTCTGCTATTAGATGCATTCGTTACTGGTTAAAGTTATTAAAAATGAATAATACTCGACTGCCAAGTAAATCTTACAATATGCTATATGATTTAGACTTAAGAGGCAAAACAAACTGGGTATCGAATGTACGAATGTGTTTATGTGAACTTGGTTTTGGGTATGTATGGGAATATCAAGGAGTAGGGGATGAAATTAGATTTGTGCAAATTCTTCGTCAACGATTGATAGACTGTAGGTGGCAGGAGTGGGAAAACCATATTCAAACGAGTGAAAGATTTGAAATTTATCGAAATTTTACCTCTGATCATATTGTAAAGCGATACCTTCTGTTTGATTTTAACAGACACCTCAGATTTACATTGACCAGATTTAGATTTGGAATCTCTGAAGTAAACACACACAGATATCGTTACAAAGCAACATGTCATTCTGAACAATTGTGCCCACTATGCAAAGAATCAAGAGAGGATGAAGTTCACTTTGTTTTAAAATGCCCTGTGTTGACTGACTTACGAATACAATTTATTCCCCCCAAATATTATATAAATCCATGCTTGTTTCGGTTATGTTTATTAATGGCATCTAAAGATGAAAACACCATACGTAGTTTTGCTATGATTCTTTTTAAAGCACTGCAATTAAGAGAGACACTCATTTCTTAGATTCACTGATAGTTTGTTGTGAATGACGTTGTATTGTTTATATTACCAATTGCAATGACACATGTAAAGCTGTTATTACCCCCTATTCATATGGGGCTATGGCCTTAATTGAATAAACCATCTTGAATCTTGAATCTCTCTCCCCTCTCTCTCCTCCTCCTCTCTCTCTACTCTCTCTCTCTCTCTGTCTCCCTGAGCCCGTCCTCATTCAATTTTCTTTGTCTACCTATCTAACCGTCCCCCTTCTCTCTCCCTCTCTCCTTCGTTTTTTGTCTTTCTCTCCCTCTCTCTCTCTCTCTCCCCCTTGTTGTCTCCCCCCTCTCTCTCTGTCTCTCTCTGTCTCATTTGATATCTCTCTCCCTCCCTCTTTCGCTTTTTCTCGGTCTCTCTTTGTCTCCTCCCTCTCTCTCTCTCTCTTCCTCTTTCTCTTTCCATTTCCCTTTCCATTATGGCAGGATGAAAACAAGCCAATTGTGTTTATTCCCTTTTTCCCCAATAAAAAAGGTTCATTCGTTCGTTCCCCCCTCTCTCTCTCTCGCTCCTCTGTCCCTCTCTCCTTCTATATCTCTCTGTGTCTAACCAACCCCTCCCCCCTTCTGTTGGGAGGATCATTTACCAAAGCTCATAAATCCACCTGGACAATGAAAAACAGGACTGAGTCCCTGGCTTGAATAGGGACTCATCATTTGTGAGAAATACCAGGCCCCCAGACCCAAGCACGACGTTGGAAGTCATCTTGCAAATTGTCTGGCTTGCTTTCGATTGCATGCGATTGGATCAAAAGGGAATGATGATAGCTGGTCGTCATCAATATATGTATATATATATAGAGAGAGAGATAGATAGATAGATAGATATAGATATATGATAGTGTGAGTGTGTTTACTGAGCAAAGGAAATGTATAGCTACAAGCTGCAAAAATTGTGTTGGAGACAAATCAATGTTTTGAAAATCAGAGTCCTAGCTAGAGCGCGCGCGCGCATGTGTGTGTGTGTGTGGAGAGAGAGAGAGGGAGAGAGAGAGCGGGGGTTTGGGGGGTGGAAGTTCGGTGGATGTGGGCGATGCACTGGGACACACACACACACACACACACACACACACACACACTCAACACATGCACCCGCATCAGTGCAGAAAGAGAAAGAGAGAGAGAAAGGCAGAGGGTGAAAATGGAAGGGGGAGGAGGGGAAGAAATATACGCATCAAATTCATCATTTCACATCCTTCCATGCATGTTGCATTAATCTTTCTGCCCATAGCAGCATCGTTGTCGGCAACGCCGGGAACAAAGATAAGATAATTGTGATGAGGAACTTATCGTTAAAAAAAAGAAAAAGGGCTGTGCTTGCTGGTGACAGTTACATACCCATCAATCTCAATTTACGTGTCAGAAATAGAGGGACTTGCCCTCCAGAGCAGACACCAAAAAAAAGGGGACCACCACTGCTCTAAAAATACATGGATAGCTCATTGGCCGGGAAAGCTGAAGCCAACTGCACGCCATATTGTTTCTCGTATCTGGCCTGTCAGTCCGTTGACAAGTCGTCTGCTAACTGGTGGTAGTTTCTGAACTGTAACCGTGTATCTTCGATGAAATCGTGGTATGCTTGCCCCCACGACATTCTAAATGTTGTGTCTTGATTGAAAACTGCCAATGGTTTATCTACCAAAGTTATTACAGGAAAGCAGTGCAGTGACACGTTGCACAATCTTGCTGTGGAAGCACACACAGGAATGTCAGCTTAACTGACGCCACGAGCAAGTAAAAGCTTGCCGTGAAGCCAGCTGAGCGCTCGGCTACATATATGAAGTTACCGCTTCGCGCTGTACTGACACGAGAAGCAAAATGGCTGATTGAACACTTCCGCTGGCTTCAGTTGGCAAAGGGGCTCAAAGAAGGCATGCGCTATCCATCTATTTTTAGATTAGTGGACTTCCCCTCCAGAGCAGACACCAAAAAAGGGACCACCCATAAACCGGAAAAGGGAGAGAAAACTGATCTCGAAACGAGCGAGCGAGCCCAACGCGTTCTGCATCACATTCTCCACGTCTCTCTGTTTTCAGCCTCGCTCAGCCTCCAACTCCTACCCCTCCGCCTCTTAAAAAAAAATCGACAACCCCCACTATCTCCCACCTTTCTTTGTTTTTGTTTTTTTCTTTTCCTTCTTTCGCTTTTTCTTTCTTTCTTCTTCTTCTTCTTCCAGTTAATTGCCTCCCTTCCGTCGACTGCAAAAGGTGTGCCAATTAAAGCGTCAGGCACGTGCGCAACAGCGTGTAAGGCCCCATAACTCTGCGGCGCGTGCCGAACAAGTTGATTGGCCATGGCCAAAGACATGCATGGATTACCTCCTTCTGACACGTAACGGTTTCGATGTTGTTGTCGTTGTTGCTGTTTGTTGTTGCTGTTGTGTTGATGACCAGAGATACCCGTGGGCTGTAACTGTTTATGGCATCTACCCTTCCTTCTGATCCTCAGTCATCTTAGGGGTGGGGGTGGGGGTGGGGGGAGGGGGTGGGGGTGAGGAGGAAGGGGTCGGACTGGAAGGGCATGACCTGTGTTAGTGGAAATGAACGCCGCTTGTGCTCAGGTGATTCCTTTACTTGTCTTGAAAGCTACACTACCAGTCAATCTGACAATTCTTCCAGTACTTGTCTTCAGAAGGAAAAAAAACATCAGCCTTAGCAAAGACCAAAAAATGAGCCGCATGGTTTCCGATGCCTGCTGCATACTTTTCGTGTAAATAGTCAAATCTTAAAACGTATGTAATATTTTTTTTATACAAAAGTCACATAGATTATACGTTGTCAGTGACAGTCAATCAATTAATAAATCAATCAATCAATCAACCAATCAATCAATTAATCAATCAAATTAGTTCGATGTCCTCGTAAAAATACAAGGAAAATTGGCATGTGGGCGAAGAGATAGCACAGAATATTACAACATTAAAATAGCGTTTTGTCATTCATAACATTGTAAAAAAAAAAAAATAAAAAAAAATCTGGCACACTCAAAACGTACGAAATACAACACATAAAACCACACATCAGTTCTCTCTCTGTGTCTCTCTGTCTCTGTCTCTCTTTTTTGTGCTCATTTTCGCTTTTTTTTTTTTAAGCTATATTCCCTCTTTAGGGCGAGGGCTGGATGTAAAAAAAAGCATGTTACTTGCTTATCTGTTACCCTCGATAATAAAGATCTTTTTTCTGTCTTTGTCTTAGTCTCTCTCTCTCTCTCTCTCTCTCTCTCTCTCTCTCTCTCTCTCTCTCTCAAAAACTCTCTAGACTTCTCCTCCTCCACCTCCGCTCGCCCCCTCCCCTGCCCCCCTCCCTCTTTTTCTTCTAACCACCCTGCGCACGGGCCCAGTTCCTGACCATGTATCCCAAACTCCTATTCATACTCCTCAGAGCATTTTTTGAAGTCCAGACACATCAATTATACCATTTTGACTTCTTGAAAATAACGAACACATGTTTCTCCATATACTTGAAATTTCATCTAAATCGTCGAAGCAATTTAACACGGTTGAATACATTTACTCGAAACTGAAACACAACACATCACAACACAAAACACACACACACACACACAACACACACACACACACACACACACACACACACACACACACACACTGTCGTTGATGAACAGAGAGCAGCCAGAACTCCGAACTGAGAAACTTATCATAATATAGCAATGCAGTTTCAGTTTCAGTAGCTCAAGGAGGCGTCACTGCGTTCGGACAAATCTATATACGCTACACCACATCTGCCAAGCAGATGCCTGACCAGCAGCGTAACCCAACGCGCTTAGTCAGGCCTTCAAAAAAAAAAGGTGAATGAATAATAGATAAGCTTACATAAATAAATAAATGAATAAATAAATAATAATGCAGTACAAAGTTAATCATCAAGCACATCACACAAAAAAGAAGGGGGAAAAAAGAGAAGTGAAATTGAACCTATACTTTGCTCTTTTGAAATGTCAACAATTTACTGATCAACAAAACATTAAAGAACAAGAGAGGCAAGGCCTTCAAGACTCACTTGTGATACACTTTTTTTTTAATCCAAGCTTTTTATGTACTGAGTATAATTTCAAAATGTAATGTTTAAGATGAGAAAGATCAGTTTAAAGCAAATTAAGTGCCCTAGCATTAATTACAAAGTAATGTCCCTTTTTTACTATCTGCACCAAAACGTTTGCAAAATAAATAAAACTTCCATGCTTAGCAAAAGAAGTTCCTGTTTGAACAAAAAATGATAATAATGACTGCTCTTGTTGTTGGGTCAGAATATCAGATCAAAGTGCTAAGTTTAGAGAATACAAAAAAATATAAATATAACAGTAAATGCAGTTTGCATATAATTAGGCTTCATTTTTGTGTGTGCCCATCCCAGAGGTGCAATATTGTTTTAAACAAGATGATTGGAAAGAACTGAATTTTTCCTATTTTTATGCCTAATTTGGTGTCAATTGACAAAGTATTTGCAGAGAAAATGTCAATGTTAAAGTTTACCACGGACACACACACACACACACACACACACACACACACACAACCGAACACCGGGTTAAAACATAGACTGACTTTGTTTACGCAAGTGAGTCAAAAACCAACAAAACAGAACATATTGCGTTAGCGAAACACAGTTTCACTGATGCACATGAATATTTTAGTTTCACTGTCGACCTTCCGATCAAATTAAAAAAATTAAAGAAAACACTTAATCAATCCACATGGAAAATTAACTTGTGCAATCACAGGCTCGTTGTAAACACCAGCATAAAATGAACAAGCACAACATAAAAAGAGATTAAAACTAGTCAAACGAACAAAATCCTTTTCTGCTAAGTCCTGACGGACGTTGTTCCCAAGGAGAATTCAACGGAGGCGCCCATCAATAAAAATTTTAAAAAATGATAAAAAATAATAGAAATAAAATAAGAGCAACAACAAAAAAACAAACAAACATGCCTATGGTTTCCTCCACCATTTTCTTCACCACCACCACCACTTCACCGCTCTGCTTTCTTATCAAGCGGCCAAACAGACCGTGATGGTTCGGGTATTATCAATCTGAAATCAAACGAAATGGAACTGAGCAGTGGAAAATGATTCTCTTCAGTAAAAAAAAAAAAAAAAAAAAATATTAAAAAAAAATGCAGAACTACAGATGTGCAGAGTCTGCAGACAGATGTCTGTTCCTATTTGGCTGTGGAGATCAGTCTTCCATAACATGTCCTGTGGCTCCTGACCTCTATTGGGATTCCGACTTTACATGCTTCTAAAAGAAAGTGGGGGCGTGGGGTGGGGGTGGGGGGGAATTACATCCTACCGAACCATGCAGAGAGAAAAAAAATTGGGACCAAGAAATCAATAACAACAGGGGGGGAATATGTCGAAAACAAAACACTAGCATGTGTGTTGAATGAAAGCATCAGCCTCACCAAATCTGGCTTGGTATGAGATCGTTTAAATATATATATATATATGTGTGTGTGTGTGTGTGTGTGTGTGTATGTATTAGATATATATATATATGTATGTATGTATGCATGTATAGGAATGTGTATTGTGTGTGCGTGTGTTTATGTAAGTTTGTGCCTGCCTATGTGTGCGTATGTGTTAAGGTAGCTGTTAGATACACATGTATGTCAAAATGTATGTATGCAGTGTGTGTGTGTGTGTGTGTGTGTGTGTGTGTGTGTATGTGTGTGTGTGTGTGTGTGTGTGTGTGTGTGTAGTCACATTTTGGTGTGTGTATGTAACATAGATATAATGTTTTATGTTAACAAAAGCGTTTTTGTAAAGCACCTAGAGCAGATTTCTGGATAGTGTGCTATATAAGTATCCATTATTATTATTATTATTATTATGTATGCGCGCGCACACACACACACACACACACACACACACACACACACACCCATATATATATATATATATATATATATATATATATATAAAACACAAACCCTGTCCGCTTCTGTTTGTTTTCTAATCTGACAAAGGGAGCCTTCAGCGTGCAGAGGGGAGTGTAAGGCGATCCAACACGATCCACGGTGATGTTGGTTTCAGTCCTGTGGGGATTGCCCCCCAGGAGATGTCCCTGTACAAAGCTGTCCTGTCACAATGGGCAGTGAAACATGAAACGTGGGAAAATGTATGTTGTTATTAAATAACCAACGATAACTAAAATAATATTTTGATCGATGTAAGGAGGAGTGTCGGAATAGAGGGTGGGGGTGGGGGTGGGGATGAGGGGTCCGGGGGGGCCGGGGGGGGGGGGTGGTGGACGGGGGGAGTGGGGGGGGGCAGGTTCTGATATGAACAGGGAGTTACGATCATAATTTTTTTTATAAACACAGTCGGTTCATAAGGTTCAAGCCAAATTTATTATTCCATGCATATAATATGTATACATATGCACACACACACACATTATACATGCATACATACATACATATATATATATATATATATATATAGAGAGAGAGAGAGAGAGAGAGAGAGAGAGAGAGAGAGAGGCTGACAGGCAGAAGGAGACAGAGAAACATATTCAGAGAGAGAAGATGATAACCACTGGAAGATAATGGGTATCACAGTTCTGTTCGGCTCGAACTGGGTAGTTCTTGGAACACACATTTCCTGCAAAACAGACTGGAAACATTTTAACCGTAGTCTTGTT
>NC_134888.1:24003952-24016452 GCF_041734735.1 Babylonia areolata | reverse complement strand
AAAAAAAAAGATCTCAAAGGGGGAAGAAGAAGATGGCGGAATGGTTATGACGCTCAACTGCCAATACTGTGTCCCCGTGAAGTTCTGGGTTCGATACTTCAAATGTTCATATCGATCTCAAAGAGGGAGAAGGAAGGTGGGAGAATGGTTATGACGCTCAACTGCCAATACTGTGTCCCCGTGAAGTTCTGGGTTCGATACTTCAAATGTTCATATCGATCTCAAAGGGGGAGAAGGACGGTTGCAGAATGGTTAAGACGCTCAACTGCCAATACTGTGTCCCCGTGAAGTTCTGGGTTCGATACTTCAAATGTTCATATCGATCTCAAAGAGGGAGAAGGAAGGTTGCAGAATGGTTAAGACGCTCAACTGCCAATACTGTGTCCCCGTGAAGGTATGGGTTCGATACTTCAAATGTTCATAGCGATCTCAAAGAGGAGGTAGAAGGTTGCAGAATGGTTATGACGCTCATCTGCCAAATACAGTGTTCCCGTGAGGGTCCGGGTTCGAATCTCAGCTCTCGCCCTTTCTCTCTAGTTGGACTGAAAAATTAAACTGAGCGTCTTGTCATTCGAATAAGACGATAAATCGAGGTTCTGTGTGCAGCACGCACTTGACGCAATGAAAAAAAAACAAAAAAAACCCATGTCAATATAAGTGTTGTCCTGTGGTAACATTCCGTTAACCCTTTCACCGCCAGTCAATTTAGAGTACAAAATTCCCTTGTGGTAGAAAAGACAGTGGCTAAGAATAGCTGGGGATTCCCCCTGCGATGTATAGAAAATATGACCTATCCTACCACCGAACATTAAGAGCAGTAGGTTCATGGATAACAGACCAATGAAAGGTCACCTTTCGGTGATATGGGTCCTCTACCGCGCCTGTGCATAAATGCGAGCTTGGCGGTGAAAGGGTTAAAGAATCCACTCTGTTACATGCATGCACTCAAAGCCAGACTAGCGCTTTGGGTTATGCTGCTGTCAGACATTCTACCTATACCCAGCAGATGTGGTGTAGCGGAAATGGATTTGCCCGAACGCAATGACACCTCTTTGAGAAACTGAATCAGAAACTGAAATTCAAACAGGCATATGAAGTTGACAAGTATGTTTGTTTTTGGTTGTTTTTTTTTTTTTTAATTACCGTGGAATACAACAGATGTGTGCAGAACTGGCGCACCACACGCATGCCTAGTACAGGACTTATTATACTACAGGGGGAAATTTATTTTCAATGATATTTATTGTTCTGCCTCTCTCATTTTGTTGTAGAATTGTCAATATTCGGAGCAATGTTATATTCCTACTAATTTGGTTCGTATTTGTGTCTGTAAACTTTTCCTGGATAAAAAAAATAGATGTTAGAAAAATGTGTGTGCCATAGCAGTGATTCAGCGCTATATAAATACCATTATTATTATTATCATTATCATTATTATTATTATTATTATTATTATTATTATATGTGTGGACAGTCAGATGGATTCTAGGTAAGTCAGAACATTGGAAAAACTGTTTTATGTCCGTGGAATACATTTTTATATACTGTGGACATTTTATGCATTACTCTTTCAACACCCCCCTGCCCCCCTCCGCCCCCCCTCCCACACCCCCCACCCCACCCCCCCACACCCCCAAAAAAAGCGATTAAAGAAAGAGTGCTGTTGTTGTTCATGATTGTAAACATAGAACATATTCAGTTCATTGCAGTTTTGAATAGTTTCACTGATTAAATGCATCAAGTAAAAAAAAGCAATATGATGATAAAACCACGACCGTTGAATAATTGACAACACGGCTTCACACGTGTTCGTATTCATTGAATTGTTCTTTTTGCAGCAAATAATTTGATTCGCGCTAAGAAACTGCTTCTTATTCTCCTCCTCCTCCTCCTCCTTCTTCTTCTTCTTCTTCTTCTTCTTCTTCTTCCTCTCCATCTCCCCCTCCTTTCCCCCTTGCTTCTTCTTCTTCTTCTTCTCCCCCTCCTTCTCCTCCTCCTCCTTCTTCTTCTCCCCCTCCTCCTCCCCCTCCTCCTTCTCCTTCTTCTTCTTCTCCCCCTCCTCCTCCCCCTCCTCCTCCTCCTGCTTCTTCTTCTTCTTCTTCTTCTGTTCCGTAGTCTCTCCACCAGTCAGGGGCACCACTGATTACCTGACAAACAGTTATCTCCCTCCCTATACCTCTTCTCTCTGAGGGCGTCTTTTGGTCTCAGGCCTGTCCATTCTGGGATATTGTCCTCCCATCCATCTCCTGTTGTTTTTTTGTTTTGTTTTTTTCTGTCTGCTTGTCTTTCTCCTTCTTTGCACTGTTTCCTGCCGGATTGTCTTGGGCAGTCTTTCTGATTGTGAGACGTGCTTATACTTCTGAAGTTCGCGTCTCTTCATCGTCGTTAGATCTTCGTGGTTTGTCTCACTCTTTCTTTTTTTTTCTTTTCTTTTCTTTTTTTTTTTATTGGCTATGCGATTTCTGCAGGCGATGTTGAAGATATGTGTTTACTAGGATGCATGGTCAAAACTTGTTTGTGTTGTTGTTGTTGTTGTTTTTGTTGTTGCTGTTGTTTATCCTTGTTGGAATAAAGTAACGAGTGTTTCTCATCTGAGTTGCACTGTGTCTGTTTGCTTTCGTACGTACATGCATACACACAGACACAGACATACACACAGACACACAGAGACACAGACAGACACAGACAGACACATACACACACAGACACAGACAGACAGACAGACACACACAGACACAGACAGACACACACACACACACACACACACACACACACACATACATACATACACACATTGACAGTTATGTAGGTATTCTTTCCGAAGGGAAAATAATGTGGGGGGTTTCGTTCGGCGAGGAAAGCAATGTGGATTTTCTTTCGGGAGAGGAAAGCAATGTGGATTTTCTTTCCAGAGGGAAAAGCAATGTGGGATTTTTCTCCGAAGGGGAAAGTAATCGGTTTTCTAGGTAGATAATGTGGAAATTCTTTCTGGAGGAAAAACTGATGTGGGTTTTCTTTCCAGAGGAAAAAGCAATGTGGGTTTTCTTTCCAGAGGAAAAGGCAATGTGGGTTTTCTTTCCAGAGGAAAAAGCAATGTGGGTTTTCTTTCCAGAGGAAAAGGCAATGTGGGTTTTCTTTCCAGAGGAAAAAGCAATGCGGGTTTTCTTTCCAGAGGAAAAGGCAATGTGTTTTTTCTTATCCGAGGGAAAGTCAAAGTGGCTTTTCTTTCCAGAGAGAAACGTTAATGTGGATTTTATTCGCGGAGGGAAAAGTGAGCGTGTGCTTTCTTTTGCGGAGAGAAAAGCAATGGGACTTTTTTTTTTTCAGAGGAAAAGTTCGTTCGTTTATTCATTTATAGTCTGTTCAACTAAGATGATGATATTAGACTGATTCAGAGGAACAGTAATGTTTTGTTTTAGTTGTTGTTGTTGTTGCTTTTTTTATTTGCTTTTTTTTCTTCTCAAGGTGAAAAAGTAATGTGGGTTAGGAAGAAAGCAGGTTAAAATAGGTGGGGTTTTTTGGGGGTTTTTTTTTACGTATTGAGGTGGGGGTGTGGGTGTTGGGAGTGGGATGGGGGGTGGGGGGGGAAGCCAACAACACAAAGAAGAGTTACGTAATTGCCACGCTGTTACTTCTGTCCTGGGACGATTTTTGACTCACTTGTGTAAACAAAGTGAGTCTATGTTTTAACCCGGTGTTCGGTTGTCTCTGTGTGTGTGTGTGTGTGTGTGTGTGTGTGTGTGTGTGTGTGTGTGTGTCCGTGTGTCTGTGTGTCTGTGTGTCCGTGGTAAACTTTAACATTGACAATTTCTCTGCAAATATTTTGTCAGTTGACACCAAATTTGGCATAAAAATAGGAAAAATTCAGTTCTTTCCAGTCATCTTGTTTAAAACAATATTGCACCTCTGGGATGGGCACAAAAAAATAAATAATGAAGCCTAATTATATGCAAACTGCATTTACTGTTACATGTATATTTTTTGTATTCTCTAAACTTGGCACTTTGACCTCTTATTCTGACACAACAACAAGAGGAGTCATTATTATCATTTTTTTTTGTTCAAACAGGAACTTCTTTTGCTAAGCATGGAATTTTTATTTATTTTTGCAAACGTTTTGGTGCAGATAGTAAAAAAGGGAAATTACTCTGTAATTAATGCTAGGGGACTTAATTTATCACAAGTGAGTCTTGAAGGCCTTGCCTCTCTTTTTTTTTTTTGTTTTTTTTGTTTTGTTGTTGTTGTTGTTTTTTTTATAGGATGCTGGTTTCTCCTGCTTGCGACTGCTCACTTGTCCTGTCTGGTCCGCCATGTGTTCATTTCCTGGTTGTATTGATTTCTTCTTTCTGCAGTATTTTTCTTTTTCTTTTATTTATTTATTTTTTTCTTTTTCTTTTTTTTTTATATTGCCGTTAATAAAGATGTCAGATGTGTAGTGCTGCATTGCCTAGGCGTAAGTGTAGTGTGGTGTATGTATGTGTGTTTTTCTGTGTGAGAGAGAGAGAGAGTGTGTGTGTTTGTGTGTGTGTGTGTGTGTGTGTGTGTGTGTGTGTGTGTGTGTGTGTGTGTGTGTGTGTGTGTGTGTGTGTGTGTGTGTGTGTGTGTGTGTGTGTTCATGTGCGTGTGTGTTTGTATGTGCACATGCGTGAGTAAGTTCGTGTTCGTAGCTGTGCCTGCAAAATCCGCGCTACTTATCGACAATTATGTGTACACTTTTGCAGACAGTTGATTTGAGAGAGACAATTTCTCTGTTGTTGTTGTTTTTTTCTGTGGGCGGCATGGTTCTTCAGCCACAAGACAGATCGGCTTCGGCAAACTCCCAAGGACTTGCAAACACCGAATGTCTATGTAAAGAGGTGCCGCGGAGTTAGGGGGGACGAGGGGGTGGGCATGGGGGGGATTGGGAGGGGAGGGGGGGGGGGCGGATAGGGCTGTTTCGTTCCAAAGAAACGAAGCGATAACCGCTACAAATCCCAAAACACTCTCGACACGAGTTTGTCCCAGGCTAACTGCGAAACGATTTCGCAAAACACGCACAGACACACACAGATATACACACACACACACACACACACACACACACACACACACACGCACGCACGCACGCACCCACATAATCACACACATACACACACACACACACACACACACACACACACACACACACACACACACACACACACACACACACACACACACACATCCCATGCCTTCAGTCTTCTTTTTTATTTTCTTGTTTTTTGTGTGTGTTTTTCTTGGTTGTGGTACCCAACAGAAGGGACAGACACTGTGTTCTCTGACTAACCACGCCTTTCACCCATCCTCTCACACCACTTCCTCCTCACCCTCTCCCTCTCCCCTACCATACCCCACCATTCCCTCCTCCTCGTTCCCCCCCCCCCCACCAAACCCACACCCCATCCTCAACCCCCACCCCACATTCGTCGTTTTACCGTCTGATGCATTATCTCCTTCATTGATTTCTTTCTTTCTTTCTTTCTTTCTTTCTTTCTTTCTTTCGTTCTTTCGTTCATTCTTTCGTTCTTTGTTCTTTCGTTCTTTGTTCTTTCGTTGTTTATTTCTTTCGTTCTTTCTTTCTTTCGTTCTTTGTTCTTTCGTTGTTTCTTTCTATCTTTCTTTTTTTTTCTTTCGTTCGTTCTTTCTTTCTTTCTTTCTTTCTTTCTTTCGTTCTTTCTGTCTGTCTTTCTTTCGTTCTTTCTGTCTGTCTTTCTTTCTTTAGTTCTTTCTTTAGTTCTTTCGTTCTTTCTTTGTTTCGTTCTTTCTTCTTTCTTTCTTTCTTCTTTCTTTCTTTCTTTCATTCATTCTTTCGTTCTTTCTTTCTTTCTTTCGTTCTTTCTTCTTTCTTTCTTTCTTTCATTCTTTCTTTCTGTCATTCTTTCTTTCTTTCGTTCTTTCTGTCTGTCTTTCTTTCGTTCTTTCTGTCTGTCTTTCTTTCTTTCGTTCTTTCTTCTTTCTTTCTTTCTTTCTTTCTTTCTTTCTTTCTTTCTTTCTTTCATTCATTCTTTCGTTCTTTCTTTGTTTCGTTCTTTCTTCTTTCTTTCTTTCTTCTTTCTTTCTTTCTTTCTTTCATTCATTCTTTCGTTCTTTCTTTCTTTCTTTCTTTCGTTCTTTCTTCTTTCTTTCTTTCTTTCATTCATTCATTCTTTCCTTCTTTCTTTCTTTCGTTCTTGCTTCTTTTTTTTTCTTCCCTGCCATCTTTGCCTGTTATTCCAGACCTGAGCGTTTCGTTTCTGGACATGATATTATTAATTAAGGAAGGGACTGGGTATTTCTCAGGTTACATCTAGTGGCTGTTCGTGGTGTATCCATCACTGTACTTTGGGTGATAAACCGCTCCGCAGCACAAAGAGTGCTTGTGTGTTGGTGGGTGAGACAGTGTGTGTGCGTGTATCAGTATCAGTATCAGAAGCTCAAGTAGGGAGGCGTCACTGCGTTCGGTCAAATCCATATACGCTACACCACATCTTGCCAAGCAGATGCCTGACCAGCAGCGTAACCCAACGCGCTTAGTCAGGCTAAGAGAAAAAAATAAATAAATAAAATTAAATTAAATAAATGGAAAAAAAAGATAAATACATTTAAAAAATATATATTAATGATATCTATATGGAGCAAAATCTTGTGCGTGTGTGTGTGTGTGTAGTGTGTAGTATGTAGTGTGTGTGTGTGTGTGTGTGTGTGTGTGTGTGTGTGTGTGTGTGTGTGTGTGTGTGTGTGTGTGTGTGTGTGTGTGAGAATGAGAGAGGGACAAAGGGAGACGGAGACAGGGAAACAAAAAGACAAAGAGAGACAGAGAGACAGAGAGAAACAGACAGACAGACAGAGGGATGGGAATAAGTAATTTTTCGAGTGGTGAGGACAATGACTTGCCCCGGTACCAAGTGTGTTTGAGACTCTCCGTCTGTTAGTGAGAGTTTGTGTTTTATCTGTGTTTGTATCTGTGTCTGTGTGTTAGTGTGTTAGTGTTAGCCCTAGTGTCTGTGTGCGTGTGTGCGTGCGTGCGTGTGTGTGTGTGTGTGCGTGTGTGTGTGTGTGTAGGTAGGTAGGTGTGTGCATGCATGTGTATGTGTGACTCTCTCTCTCTCTCTCTCTCTCTCTCTCTGTCCAAAGACTTTCTCACTCCTTCTGTCTCTCCCCCCTCTCTCTCTCTGTCTCCCTCTCTGTCTGTCTGTCTCTATCTGTCTGTCTCTCTGTCTCTGTCTCTGTATCTCTCTCTCTCTCTCTCATTCCCTCTCTATCACATTGCTTATATACCTCCCCACCCACACCCACACCCACCCCACACATTCCCGAGCACACACACACACACACACACACACACACACACACACACACACACACACACACACACACACACACACACACACACAAGACATCCTGATTCGTCACACTCAGTACGACCCTGGTCTGAGGAACCAGAGGTTGCGGCCCTTTCCGAAGGGAAGAGAAAGGTGCGCCAAGGTTCAACTGGGATGCGTTTCCTAACTGGTAATCTCCATCGTCCAACAAAATTACATTATTCCCACGACGATGTATGGCACTTCTTCTTCTTCTTCTTCTTCATTCGTGGGCTGCAACTCCCACGTCCACTCGTATGTACACGAGTGGGCTTTTACGTGTATGACCGTTTTTACCCCGCCATGTAGGCAGCCATACTCCGTTTTCGGGGGTGTGCATGCTGGGTATATTCTTGTTTCTATAATAACCCACCAAACGCTGACATGGATTACAGGATCTTTAACGTACGTATTTGATCTTCTGCTTGCGTACACACACGAAGAGGGTTCAGGCACTAGCAAGTCTGCACATATACTGACCTGGGAGATCTGAAAAATCTCCACCCTTTACCCTCCAGGCGCCGTCACCGAGGTTCAAACCCCATACCCATAGATTGAAAGTCCAACGTTTTAACCACTAGGCTATAGCGCCCGTCGGTATGGCACTCGACTCTCGCGTTTTTCATCGTGGCCTATATAAGCTCGCACACGTGGCCTGGTTGTTCAGACTAGGACAGACCAAGTTTCAGTTTCAGTAGCTCAAGGAGGCGTCACTGCGTTCGGACAAATCCATATACGCTACACCACATCTGCCAAGCAGATGCCTGACCAGCAGCGTAACCCAACACGCTTAGTCAGGCCTTGAGGGGGGAAAAAAAGGTGAATAAATAATAGATAAGCTTGCATAAATAAATAAATAAATAATAATTATAATATAAAAAGGTAGTAGTAATGATGATAATAATAATAAAATAATATTAATAATAATAATAATAATAATAATAATAATAATAATAAATAAATAAATAAATAAATAAATAAATAAGACAACAATGATCATAAATAAGCAAATAAATGTAAAACATGAAGACACATTCACACATACACCCACACATGCATAACAGATATGCGCCAAACATGCAGTTTCACAGATATGAAAGCATAGTCAAATACATATAAACGTACATGAGCTCCAACACACACACACACACACACACACACACACACACAAGTGAAGGAGATGATACAGAGAAATGGTGCGAAAGCGCTTTGATTTGTCTCTGCACAAGATTCAGCGCTATACAAAAAATAATTATTATCATTATATTATAATGATAATAATTATTCAAGTATACAAAGAAATGAGAAGGGGACCGAGTCATGATGACGCGACAACATGGAAAAATGAAAGAAGAAGAAGGAGGAGGACGAGGAGGAGGAGGAGGAGGAGGAGAAGAAGTAGAAGAAGATGCCACGCAAGTCATAATTCACCGGATGCTGCAGGGCATGCTGTAACAGTGTCAGAAATGAACCCACGACCTCAAGTATCAGGGCCTGGATCTCTCTATATCTATCTATCTATCTATCTATCTCTCTCTATATCTATCTATCTTTCTCTCTCTCTCTCTCTCTATCTATCTATCTATCTGTCTGTCTTTCTCTCTCTCTCTCTCTCTATGTGAAGTATATCAGGTATGTCATTCCCTCTATCTATCTATCTATCTATCTATCTGTCTGTCTATCTCTTTTTCTCTCTCTCAAATGCGTCGGTGCCTGGATTTTGTTTCTCTCTCTCTCTCTCTCTTTCTCTCTCTCTTTCTGAAATACACCAGGTCTGGATTTGTTAATCTCTCTCTCTATCTGTGTGTGTGTGTGTGTGTGTGTGTGTGTGTGTGTGTGTGTGATGTTGGAAATTGGAATCGTCATCTTTCAGACTTTTTTTTAATACGAAAATGACTGTACTTTGCTTCTAATACTTCATTTTTTTCCTGCAATAATCGTCTTGATTCAGATGGAATCTGTTCGTCTCTTCCCACGAAGAGAACGTTAAAAAAATTCGTAAGCACTCAAAAACACTTAAGGAAATGGAGGCGAACAAGAAAGAAAACTTGAGCCAGTTGATCAACCTTCAAAACGATATGGAAGAAGATAATGTTGCAGTATTCTGGGTTGGCAAACATTGCAAAACGATGTGGAAAACAGCACATCAACGCAGACGACCTCAAACATACCCACACGCACGCGCACGCGCAGAGAGAGAAAGAGAGAGAGAGAGGGAGAGTGTGAGAGAGAGATAAGAGAGAGTTAAGAGAGAGCGAGAACGATAAACAGATAGATAGATAGATAGATAGATAGATAGGCACACACACACACACACACACACACACACACACACACACACACACACACACACACGTACGCACACACACACACACACACACACACGTACGCACACACACACACACACACACACACACACACACACACACACACACACACACACACACACACACACACACACACACACACAAGCAAAAAGAAACAAAGTTTGTAAAACCAAAGGATAAAAAAAAAATCCAAAAAAAATCAACAATACACAAAAGATGAAAACACAATGGAAAACACATACATATAACGCTAGTAACCAAACTCCATACTCTCCGATTATTTCCATCCATCATCATCCACCACCATACAGCCCAGACCATAGCCAAAGAAACCACACAAAACAAAAAAGCAAACGAAAAGACTACAGCACGCGAAGCGTACGGACGGACGAAGTGGGAAGGGGGAGGAGGGGAGGGGAGAAGGGGAGAAAGGGGTGGAGATGGAGGGGACAGGATTTGAAGGGTTAGGCCCTAGTGATGTTGGCACGGATGGGGATGGAGGGGACGGGATTTGAAGGGGTAGGCCCTAGTGATGTTGGCACGGATGGGGATGGGGGGGGACAGGATTTGAAGGGGTAGGCCCTAGTGATGTTGGCACGGATGGGGATGGAGGGGACAGGATTTTAGGGGGTAGGCCCCAGTGATGTTGGCACGGATGGCAATGGAGGGGACAGGATTTGAAGGGGTAGGCCCTAGTGATGTTGGCACGGATGGGGATGGAGAGGACAGGATTTGAAGGGGTAGGCCCTGGTGATGTTGGAACGGATGGGGAGGGGGGGGACAGAATTTGAAGGGGTAGGCCCTAGTGATGTTGGCAAAGATGGGGATGGGGGGGACAGGATTTGAAAGGTTAGGCCCTTGTGATGTTGGCAGAGATGGGGATGGGGGGACAGGATTTGAAGGGGTAGGCCCTAGTGATGTTGGCACGGATGGGGATGGGGGGGGGGACAGGATTTGAAGGGGTAGGCCCTTGTGATGTTGGCAGAGATGGGGATGGGGGGACAGGATTTGAAGGGGTAGGCCCTAGTGATGTTGGCACGGATGGGGATGGAGGGGACGGGATTTGAAGGGGTAGGCCCTAGTGATGTTGGCACAGATGGGGATGGAGGGGACGGGATTTGAAGGGGTAGGCCCTAGTGATGTTGGCACGGATGGGAATGGGGGGGTGGGGGGGGGACAGGATTTGAAGGGGTAGGCCCTAGTGATGTTGGCACGGATGGGGATGGAGGGGGGGACAGGATTTGAAGGAGTAGGCCCTAGTGATGTTGGCACGGATGGAGATGGGGGGGACAGGATTTGAAGGGGTAGGCCCTAGTGATGTTGGCACGGATGGAGATGGGGGGGCGGGTGGGGGACAGGATTTTAGGGGGTAGGCCCTAGTGATGTTGTCACAGATGGGGATGGGGGGACAGGATTTGAAGGGGTAGGCCCTAGTGATGTTGGCACGGATGGAGATGGGGGGGGCGGGGGTGGGACAGGATTTTAGGGGGTAGGCCCTAGTGATGTTGTCACGGATGGGGATGGGGGGACAGGATTTGAAGGGGTAGGCCCTAGTGATGTTGGCACGGATGGGGATGGGGGGGACAGGATTTGAAGGGTTAGGCCCTAGTGATGTTGGCACGGATGGGGATGGGGGGGGGACAGGATTTGAAGGGTTAGGCCCTAGTGATGTTGGCACGGATGGGGATGGAGGGGGGGGACAGGATTTGAAGGGTTAGGCCCTAGTGATGTTGGCACGGATGGGGATGGGGGGGGACAGGATTTGAAGGGGTAGGCCCTAGTGATGTTGGAACGGATGGGGATGGAGGGGACAGGATTTGAAGGGGTAGGCCCTGGTGATGTTGGCACGGATGGGGATGGAGGGGACAGGATTTGAAGGGGTAGGCCCTAGTGATGTTGGAACGGATGGGGATGGAGGGGACAGGATTTGAAGGGGTAGGCCCTAGTGATGTTGGCACGGATGGGGATGGGGGGGGGGACAGGATTTGAAGGGGTAGGCCCTAGTGATGTTGGCACAGATGGGAATGGGGGGGGGACAGGATTTGAAGGGGTAGGCCCTAGTGATGTTGGCACGGATGGGGAGGGGGGGGGACAGGATTTGAAGGGTTAGGCCCTAGTGATGTTGGCACTAACCGTCACTGGTGACGATGTAGTCTATATACATCAGGGCTAATCCCTTTCAGACACAGACAGTGTTTCATCATTAATTCACGAGCATGTTCTCTCTTCCTTGTCGATCTCTCTCTGCCCCTGTCACTCTGTCTCTGTTTCTGTGTGTATATATATATATATATATATATATATATATATGTGTGTGTGTGTGTGTGTGTGTGTGTGTGTGTGTGTGTGTGTGTGTGTGTGTGTGTGTGTGTGTGTGTGTTGATCTCTCTCTATGTCTGTCGAAGGCCCAACACTCGGCTTATATCACAGATTGATATATATATATATATATATATATATATATATATATGTACATATGTGTGTGTGTGTGTGTGTGTGTGTGTGTGTGTGTGTGTGTGTGTGTGTGTGTTGATCTCTCTCTGTGTCTGTCGAAGGCCCAACACTCGGCTTATATCACAGATTGATGGAAGTTTACATTTGGGCCAACAGCAAAATGAGAGCTGTATTATCAATGGTTTCTCCAGTCAATGAGAAACCATTTACAGCTTAGTCTTTTGTGAAGGACTATGACTCTCAAACTAGGAGGCAAAATTGCACTGGCTCTTAGTGCTGCAGCCTTGTGGGCTAGTTGGCCTTTGGGAACCATCACAAACCCTCCTAAAACCCTCTCGGCCGAGAGAGTGGGGATGTACTT
>NC_134888.1:23993952-23998952 GCF_041734735.1 Babylonia areolata | reverse complement strand
TAATGACTCCTCTTGTTGTTGCATCAGAATAAGAGGTCAAAGTGCCAAGTTTAGAGAATACACAAAATATAAATATAAAAGTAAATGCAGTTTGCATATAATTAGGCTTTTTTTGTGCCCATCCCAGAGGTGCAATATTGTTTTAAACAAAATGACTGGAAAGAACTGAATTGTTCCTATTTTTATGCCAAATTTAGTGTCAACTGACAAAGTGTTTGCAGAGAAAATGTCAATGTTAAAGTTTACCACGGACACACACACACACACAGAGAGAGAGACAACCGAACACCAGGTTAAAACATAGACTCACTTTGTTTACGCAAGTGAGTCAAAAACAAGAAGAAGAAGTAAGGAGCCAGGCATTCGAGACCATGCGACTCACTTTCGCCTTTCCTATGCCGATGTTTTTACCTTCTGAAGACAAGTACTGGAAGAATTGTCAGATTGACTGGTAGTGCAGCTTTCAAGACAAGTATAGGAATCACCTGAGCACAAGCGACGTTCATTTCCACTAACACAGGTCATGCCCTTCCATTCCGACCCCTCCGCCCCCGCCCCCCTGCACCCCCACGCTCTGAGACGACTGAGAACGAGAAGGAAGGGTAGAGGCCATAAAAAGCTACAGTCCACGGGTATCTCTGGCCAACAACAACAACAACAACAACACACACACACACACATATATATATGATAGTTCAGTCCTGTCCGACTATGACTATCAGAACAGCAGAGGAGGCAACTGACTATTTGGGCTAGAATTTGATTACAGTGGAGTGTGTCTTGCAAGAGGGTTTTAGGACAGTCGGCGTTGGGATGGTTGGTTCACAAAGGCCAATTAGCCCACAAGGCTGCAGCACTAAGAGCCAGTGAAATTTTGCCTCCTAGTTTGAGAGTCATAGTCCTTCACAAAAGACTAAGCTGTAAATGGCTTCCCATTGACTGTAGAAACAACAACAACAACGACAACAAAATCGTTGTGTGTCAGAAGGAGGTGGTAATCCATGCCACGCATGTCTTTGGCCACGGCCAATCGACTTGTCCGGCGCGCCGCAGAGTTATGGGACCTTACACACCGCTGTTGCGCACGTGCCTTACGCTTTAATTGGCACACCGTTTTTTGCAGTCGACGGGAAGGCTGGAAGCTGGAAGAGGAGATGGAGGAAAGAAAGAGGGGAACACTTTTTTTTTTTTTTTTTTTTTTTTTGAGGGGGAGTGGTGGGGGGTGGGGGTAGGGCAGGTGTTGGTGGAGTAAAAAAAAAAAAAAAATGGGACACTGAAAGTGGAAAAGGTGATGGATGTGGGGGTAATCCCTCATTTAACCATTATCTCCCCTACATCTCTCTCTCTCTCTCTCTCTCTCTCTCTCTCCACCCCCCACCCGCCCAGTCTCTCTCTCTCTACTCCCCTCCAGCCCAGTCTCTCTCTCTCTCTCTCTCTCTCTCTCTCTCACACACACACACATACTGAGTCTCTCTCTCTGTGCCCGAGAGTCACTCTCCCTCTCTCTCTCTCTCTCTCTCTCTACCCCCCTCCGCCCAGTCTCTCTCTCTCTCTCTCTACCCCCTCCGCCCAGTCTCTCTCTCTCTCTATCTCTCTCTTTCTGTCTCTCACTCTCCGAGTCTCTCTTTCTCTCTCTCTCTCACACACACACACACACACACACACACACACACACTGAGTCTCTCTGTGTGTGTCCGAGAGTCTCTCTGTCTCTCTGTCTCTGTCTGTCTGTCTGTCTCTCCGAATCTCTCTCTCTCTCACCCTCTCTCTCTCTTTCTCTCCCTCTCCCTCTCTCTTCTTTTCTTTGAAACTATTTTTTTTCAAGGAGACTGTTGGAAATAGTCCTCCACATTGCTGACATTTTTATAGAGATTGATAGGTAAAAAAACAAAAACAAAAACAAAACTGTCAAGTGTCAGCAAACTTTTTTCTTTTCCCCCCTTTCTTTAACCCTTTCACCGCCAGTCAGTTTAGAGTACAAAATTCCCTTGTTGTATAAAATACAGAAAAGACAGTGGCTAAGAATAGCTGGGGATTCCCCCATGCGATATATGGAAAATATGGCCTATCCTACCACCGAACATTAAGAGCAGTAGGCTCATGGATAACAGACCAATGAACGGTCACCTTTCAGTGACATGGGTCCTCTACCACGCCTGTGCATAAATGCGAGCTTGGCGGTGAAAGGGTTAACAATGACTCTGTCACAATATTCTTATCTGGTTGCAAGCCTATTTGCTGCCAACGATGGTGCTGATGCGGCCAGGTTAAGCGATGTAACATGTGTGTAAGAGGTGAGAAATGATGAGATTTGGTTTTGTTGTTTGTATTTCTTCTTCTTCTTCTTACTTTCCGTTCTTCTCTTCTTCTTCTTCTTCTGTGTGTGTGTGTGTGTGTGTGTGTGTGTGTGTGTGTGTCGCTCTCTTTATCTATCTATCTATCTATCTTCCTCTCTCTCTCTTTCTGTCTATCGATATATATATATATATATATATATTCCTATATATTCGGATAAATTCGTTCCGATGAGACGATAAACCGAGGTCAAGTGTGCAGCATGCACTTAGCGCACGTAAAAGAACCCACGGCAACAAAACGGTTGTTTCTGACAAAATTCTGTAGAAATATCAACTTCGATGGGGAAAAAACAAATTAAACTGCACGCAGAAAAAAAATGAGTGGCGTTGAAGTGTAGCGACGCGCTTTCCCTGGGGAGAGCAGTCCGAATTTCAGACAGAGAAATCTGTTGTGATAAAAAGAGAAATACAAATACAAATCTCTCTCTCTCTCTCTCTCTCTCTCTCTCTCTCTCTCTATCTATCTATCTATCTATCTATGTATCTATCAATCTATCTATCTATATTTATCTTCCTCTCTCTCTCACACACGTTTCCCTACGCACACTGAATATCTTTTCATCATAACAAAAGAAGAAGAAAGAAAGAAAGAAAGACAGAAAGAAAGACAGAAATGAAAAGACAAGTACAAGCAGGAAAATTCGCCAGGTTTTCCTCCCACCCCCCCGTTCTTACCGCGTCCTGTTCTCTTCTCTCCAGACAATTGATTCGTCCCGTAGTCCTTTGTTCAGCTGGATTTATGGGCTTTGGTAAATGATCCTCCCGAAAGAAAAAAGGTGTGGAGAGAGAGAGACACAGAGAGAGAGAGGAAACAGAGAAAGATAGAATGAGGGAGAAGTGAGAGAGACAAGATGAGAGTGGAAGAGAGAGGAAGAACAGCGAGAGAGAGAGAGGGGGGGGGTACAGAGTGAGCAATTGAAAGACAGTGAAAGACAGAGAAGGAAAGAGAGAGAAGAGACAGTGAAGGGGGGTGGTGGGGGTGGAGAAAGGGGGCGACGAGAAAGAGAGGTGAAAGACCGAGAATGAAAGGGAGAGAGGAGGAGGAGAGAAAGGAAAAGACTGAGAAAGATAGAGCCAGAGAGAGAGGGGAGGGAGAGAGACAGGATGACAGAGGCAGACAGGCACAGACACATATAGACAGACATATAACAAACACAGCCACTGTGAATAAATAGGCTGTTGTTCTCAGACCCACTGATCCTCCAGAGTGGGAGACAGAGAAAGATGGAGAGAGGGGTGGGAAAACACAGAGAAAGAGAGAGACAGAGATAGAGAGGCAGAGGGAGAGAGAAAAAAAAAATATATATGGAGAAAGAGAGGGGTGAACAAAGTAACAAAGGAGAGGGCAGGGGATCTACTCTTGAAGTCCGTGGACCAGAGACAGAGAGAGCAGGAGAGAGGGAAGAGAGAGAAATGAAAGAGTGAGGGGAGAGGCCTTAAAGAGAGAGAAGAAAAGAGGGACAGAAGTGTGGGCTACACTGAAGACAGTGAGGGAGGGGGGGGGCTGAGAGAGAGAGGGAGAGCAGGAGGAGGAGGAGGGCAGAAAGAGGTTGAGAAGGGTTACACTGGACGTCCGTGCTATTGTGTGTGGAAATATCAAGAAGTTGCGTCTCGTTTGTGGGCCCGTGCAGTGTGTTTTGTTCACCGTTCACGGTGTTGTGTCACTGTGTGAGGAAGGCTGGGATGACGCGGTCTTTGTTGTCTGGCTGTTCACTCCTTGTGGGGGGTGGGGGGGGGAAAGGGGTTGGGGGGGGGGAGAAAGCTTTCAGCCATTGTTCCGATTGTGACAGCCAGTCTTCTTTCTGAAGAAACCGCTTTTTTTTTTCTTTTTGCTTTTTTTCTTTTTTTTTTTACCCGTTCCCTTCTCCATCAGCCTCTGTCTCCTGGTCTAGGTCTCTGAGTCTGTCCAGAAACTTGCTTTTTTTTGTGTTCCTCCTCCAATCTCTACTTGTCTTTCGGTGTCTGTGTCTGTGTGTGTGGGCATCTACTACTAACATGTCGGCTAACTTGTCTAAGTATTTGTCTCGTCACACTTGTCTCTCGGTGTCTGTGTCTGTGTGTGGGAATCTACTGCTAACATGTCGGCTAACTTGTCTAAGTATTTGTCTCTAGGTCTCTGTCTGTCTGTCGGTCTGTCTGTCTGTCTGTCTGTCCGCGCCTCTGTCTGTCTGTGTGTCTCAGGCTTTGTAAATACAGGGAGAGACAGATGGAGATAGGGAGAGACAGAGAGGGAGAGAGAGAGGGAGAGAAAGAGAGAGAAAATGAAAAGGAGAGGGAGAGAGAAGGGGGAGGGGAGAGAGTGGTAGACAGAGTGAGGGGGATGGGGAAGGGACACAGGGAAAAAGAGAAAGAGACAGACAGACAGAGATTGGGAGAGTGGGAGAATGGGAAAGAGAGAGGGTAAAAAGAAAGGGAGAGGGGGGAGGAAGATAGTGGTAGACAGAGAGAGGGGATGGAGGGGGGGGACACAGGGAGAAGGAGAAAGAGAGAGAGAGAGAAAGGGGGAGGGGAGGGTTACGCTGGACGTCCGTGCTATTGTGTGTGGAAAGATCAGAAGTTGTGTCTCGTTTGTGGGCCTGTGCAGTGTGTTTTGTGCACCGTTCACGGTGTTGGGTAGTGTGAGGAAGGCTGGGATGACGCGGT
>NC_134888.1:23973952-23986452 GCF_041734735.1 Babylonia areolata | reverse complement strand
ACTTGTTCAATACGAAATTTCACCGAATACAACAAATAGTATTTATAACAACAACACAAGCTTAACTCACTCAGTACGGCCAGTCCTCTCTTCTCCTCTACACAGACCCCTCGGTTGTCCAGTGGGTGTCTGAATGACCCAACCTTTAGCTTCCGTCGTCAGAACTGTGGTATTCTTTGTCAACATTCACCTCTTCAGTATAAGAGCCTTCCGCTTGCAATATTTTGATGATGGTAATTGGGATGAAACGCTGTTAACGTCGTCTCTTTCGCCGTTCGTATGGAGAGAGAAATACACTCTCATTTCTTCTTTCGAAGCTTGTGTTCAATGTTTCGAGCACTTAAACGTATCTTTTCATCATGAAACTCTACGTTAAAACCCAGGACTATTCTGAATTATTGGTTAAACCTGAATGAAGCAGCTTAAAATATGTATCTTTAGAATTGCATTACATATTTAACTTCGATTTTTTTTTAAATGCTCAATAAATCGTTTTTATTCTGTGGGTGAGATCATTACAGGCTGCCAACAAGATCAGTTTTGTTGTGAAATAAATTCAAGTATAGACAAGCATGCATGCAGGCATACACACACACACACACACACACACACACACACACACACACACACACACACACGCACGCACACACACACACACACACACACACACACACACACACACACACACACATATATATATATATATATATATATATATATATATATATATATATATATATATATATATATATATATACGATTAAAAAAAAAAAAGAAAACAACAACCAACAACACTGTCTGACTGCAAATATATATCTATTTCCCCCAATTCAGCTCTGCATCTAATTGGTATGCATACGATAAATACAACAAAATATCTTACATGTGATACCGTATTTCTAAAAGAATAGGCCGCAACTGATTTCTCTGAACGTAATCAAACGCTATTTCAAAGGCCACAAACAATTTGCAAGTTAAAACAGAACTTTTTTTGTGTGTTCTTTTTGCATCAGAGCAAACAACGTTACACCAGTGCAAACAACGTGAACATGTGGCTGAAATTGAATAACTCCTTCTCCTTCTTGCAGCTTCCCCATCTGCCAGCCCCCCCCCCCCCCCCCCCCCCCCCCCCCAACCCCCCTGTTTCCCTTCACCACCACCACCACCACCCCCTCCTCCTTCCCCCACCCCGTTCTCCATTCCTGGTTTGTGGATCGTGGTGACCTGATGAAGATAGGCAGTAAACAGACACCCACCCACCCTTACTCTAGATCTCCCCTGAACTGCAGCTATATGTGGGGGGGGCACCCCCTGCCCCCCCCCCCCCCCCCCCCCCCCCCCGCACCCCACCCCCTTCATTTTCCTTCTCATTCTGTTGCTTTTTAACTCTTTCCATACGAACGGCGAAAGAGACGACGTTAACAGCGTTTCACCCCAATTACCATCATCAAAATATTGTAAGCGGAAGGCTCTTGTACTGAAGAGGTGAATATTGATTGACAAAGAATACCACAATTCTGACGACGGAAGCTAAAGGTTGGGTCATTCAGACACCCACTGGTCATCCGAGGGGTCTGTGTAGAGGAGAAGAGAAGACTGGCCGTACTGAGTGAGTTAACCTTTTCACCGCCGCTGTCACACCCTTCCCTGATGGTGGTCGTGCAGAGAAAGAAAAAAAAAAAGCTATATAAAAGTTTGCTTCTAGACAGTCTCCAATCCTTCTGGGAGATGTTTTTGAAAACAAAAACAAACAAAAAAGGTGTAAGAATGACTTATGACTTTGTGTTGGCTGTCGGTGTTGGAAGAGTTAATTCATTTGGGGCACCCTGCATACCAAACATTAGACGGTGGTTATTACATTTTGCTTGTTATTCGGTCAGACACGTGCGTGCGTGAGATGGTCAATGTTGTTTGGCCTGTTGTTGGTTAATTATTTCAGTGACTGATTGTTAACGTCATTGTTTCTTGTTGTTTTTTTTGTGTTTTTTTCTTTATTTGTTCGGGTCTGTTTCTCCTTTGATTTGTGCGGTTTGTTCTTTTACAAAATAATTGATTAATTAATTCCTTTCACCTGTTGTTTTCCTTCACTTGTTTGAAGTATAACAGTTTTCTCTGTCTCTTTGTCTCACTCTGTCTTTATGTCTGTGTGTGTGTGTGTGTGTGTGTGTGTGTGTGTGTGCGTGCGTGTGTGTGTGTGTGTGTGTGTGTGTGTGTGTGTGTGTGTGTGTGCATATGCATGTGCATGTGCCTGTTTGCCAACTGACATTTCTTGATGCGGATCCAGAGTTGGCACACACACACACACACACACACACACACACACACACACACACACACACACACACACACACACACACACACACACACACACACACACACACACACATTTTCAGCAGTGCAATCAATGCTGATTCACTGTCATCGTCATTCACTGCCTCTGCGCAAATAGATCATTAAATCAAAGAACCAGCCCGCCTGCTGAGCGAGTTTTGTTTGCGTGCATGTTAGCTTTGATCGCCGATCGAGAGCTGGTCATTTGACACCCCTTGTGATTTTCTGGTCTGTATCACGTCATCGCGTCGGGTCACAAAAGCAGCGTGGTGTTCACGTCGAGGTCACACAGGCTAACAGAGCAGCATGACGTCACCCTTGGGGTCACAGGTCAAATAGAAATGTGACGTCATTGCAGCAAAGCAGCGTGACGTCATCTGAGGATCACAGGCAGTAGCCGCGTGACCTCACATCGGGGCCATAGTTGCAGCATGACGTCGCCTCATGGTCATAGTCAGTAGCAGCATGACATCATTGCGGTAGCAGCGTGACGTCATCTCACGATCACAGGCAGTAGCACCGTGACGTCATCTCAGGATCACAGGCAGTAGCACCGTGACGTCATTGTAGAGCAGCATGACGTCACCCCGTGATCACAGGCAGTAGCAGCCATGACATCATCCCAGGGTAACAGGCAGTAGCTTCGTGACGTCACCTCGGGGTCAAAGACACTAGCAGTGTGACGTCACCCTTGGGTCACAGGCAGTAGCAGCAGCAGCAGCAGCAGCAGCATGACTCACCCAGCCCCACACGCTGAGGAGGTCCCTGCGTGGCTGACGTCACTGTCCCCTCCATCACCTTCCATCACCCTCATCACCACCCTGACGACCAACGTGTCACTGACACTCACCTCACCTCATGCACGGGAGCGTGACCCTGTAACGTGAAGGTCAGTCTGAAAGCAAGGCAGGTTCCGTTCCAGAATGTAAATGGATGACGCGGTGGGTGGGTGGGTGGATGGATGGGTGGGTGGGTGGGTGGTGACGGGGTTGGGGGGAGGTCCATTGTCATGCCCCCAACATCGATCTCTCTCTCTCTCTCTCTCTCTCAGCTCTGACCCATCTTTCATCAGCCACCACCATCACCACCACCACTTACCCAACCACACACACACACACACACACACCACACAACCACACCACCACCACCACCACCACCCACACACGCACCCTCTTCTTCTCACTATCACTTGTCCCTCTCGATGGCTGTAGATCGACGTGACATGATGATGAAGAGGTATGTGAGGGGGGGGGGGGGGGGGGAGAAGGGAGCAGGGAGGTAGGGATAGTCGATATCATCTCCCAGCAAGTTTTCTTTACGAGAGGGGCGGGGGAGGGAGGGATAGAGGGGTTGGGAGGGAGGGGGGGGGTGGCCGGGGGGGGGGGGGGGGGAGGGGGGTAGTCGAGCGAGCGACAAAAAAGAAACGTAACGGCAGCACTGCTGGGTTTGCAGAAGGTTTTTTTTTTTTTTTTTTTTTTTTTTTCCTGTCCCGGACGGAAAGCAGAAAGAGTGATGAAATGGCAGCTCTGTTATTTCTGTCCCGGGACGTCGCCTACCAACAGAGAGAGAGAGGAGGGGGGGGGCGGGGGGGGAGAGAGAGAGAGACAGAGAGGGAGAGAGAGAGATAGAGATATAGCTTGCATGGCCTCCCACCACTGTCTCCGCGTCTGTTCTCGTTTTTTGTCTGGGCCTCGTTTCGTGGTTGTATTGAATTCTCTTTTCTTGGGGAAAATTGATGTCACTTGGGGTTCTTTTTGTATGGTACTGTTGTAGTGTCACCTCAGTGGTTGTATTGAATTCTGTTTTCTTGGGGAAATTGATGTCACTTGGGGTTCTTTTTGTATGGTACTGTTGTAGCGTCACCTCAGTGGTTGTATTGAATTCTCTTTTCAAGCTCTCGGGTAAATAGATATCAGTTTTTTTGTATAGTACTGTTGAAGCGTCGTCTTAGTGGTTGTATTGAATTGTCTTTTCTTGGGTAAATAGATGTCAGTTTTTTTGTATAGTACTGTTGAAACGTCGTATTAGTGGTTGTATTGAATTGTCTTTTCTTGGGTAAATAGATGTCAGTTTTTTGTATAGTACTGTTGAAGGGTCGTATTAGTGGTTGTATTGAATTGTCTTTTATTCAGTAAATAGATGTCAGTTTTTTTGTATAATACTGTTGAATGGTCATCTTAGTGGTTGTATTGAATTGTCTTTTATTCGGTGAATATATGTCACTTTTTTGTATGGTACTGTTGAAGGGTCGTCTTAGTGGTTGTATTGAATTGTCTTTTATTGGGTAAATAGATGTCAGGGTTTTTTTGTATAGTACTGTTGAAGGGTCGTCTTAGTGGTTGTATTGAATTGTCTTTTATTCGGTGAATAGATGTCACTTTTTTTTTCTTTTTTTTTTTTCTTTTTTTTTTGCTGCCCCATTATCTGCACCGTTTCAGTGGCATTACTCCCACGCCGCTCATTTAGATTCCCCCATACACGGCCACACCCGGGTTCGTCCTTCGCAGTTCCAGCGTCGGCAGTCCACAGGGAACCATCGATGTTAGGTCGCCAGGAGGCCACACACCAGAAGAGACCCTGCACTGCTGCTGAGTCACTTCGGTGGTGTTCAGTGGTGCCTTTTCTGTTTTAACGTACTTAGGACACCACCTACTAAGCCCCCTACTAACGACAATAATGGCTTAGTCGCGGAGCCAGACTGAGTGAGCGTCCCTCCCAGAGTGAAGACCGCCACCACGTCCCTCAAACAACAGCCCCCCATGAATCTGCCGACACTGACGACATTGACAGGACTCACCCCAAGCACGGAAGTGGAGGGGTATCGAAACTGAGGTCACCATGAGAGCAGGGCATGAAAGGCCACAGACTTTGAGACTATTTTGTTTATATTGATGACGATGAAGGAGGAGGAGGATGACGATGTTGCTATGGAGGTCCATTTTGGTTTGGGACTGCGTGACAAGGCTGTACTCTACGCTTCCTGTCATAATGATATCCCGGCGTTAACCAGGCCAGAGAGATACAGGCACTTGCAGTGTTGGTCAGGTAATTTGAGCAACACACCCAAAGACGCATCCTTGAAGTGGATGACACTCGACTGTGTGGTCCCAGTCTCCCCATTTAAGCCCACAGCACACTCAACTCTGGGTAGGAGCCGGCCACGGGCCGAAAAACCCACCTCCGCTGGGATTCGAACCCACGTCCTCCCAGCCGTCAGTCCGCGACGCTAACCACTTCGCCACTTTTTTGTATGGTACTGTTGAAGGGTCGTCTTAGTGGTTGTATTGAATTGTCTTTTATTTGGTGAATAGATGTCACTTTTTTGTATGGTACTGTTGAAGCGTCGTCTTAGTGGTTGTATTGAATTGTCTTTTCTTGGGTAAATAGATGTCAATTTTTTGTATAGTACTGTTGAAGGGGTTGTATTGAAATTTCTTTTCTTGGGTAAATAGATGTCAGTTTTTAGTATAGTACTGTTGAAAGGTCATCTTAGTGGTTGTATTGAATTGTCTTTTCTTGGGTAAATAGATGTCAGTTTTTTGTATAGTACTGTTGAAGGGTCGTCTTAGTGGTTGTATTGAATTGTCTTTTCTTGGGTAAATAGATGTCACTTTTTTGTATGGTACTGTTGAAGGGTCGTCTTAGTGGTTGTATTGAATGTTTTCTTCTAGCTCTCGGGAAAATAGATGTGTTTTTTTTTGTTTTGTTTTTTTTTGGTTTTTTTTGTATAGTACTGTTGAAGGGTCGTCTTAGTGGTTGTATTGAATTGTCTTTTATTGGGTAAATAGATGTCAGGGTTTTTTTGTTTGTTTTTTGTATAGTATTGTTGAAGGGTCGTCTTAGTGGTTGTATTGAATGGTTGTTGTTTTTTCTAGCTCTCGGAAAATAGATGTAATTTTTTTTTTTTATAGTACTGTTGAAGCGTCGTCTTAGTGGTTGTTGTGAATTGTCTTTTCTTGGGTAAACAGATGTCTTTTTTGTATAGTACTGTAGCGTCCACCCAGTGGTTGTATTGAATTGTCTTTTCTTGGGTAAATATATGTCAGTTTTTTGTATAGCACTGTTGAAGCGTCGTCTTAGTGGTTGTATTGAATTGTCTTTTATTGGGTAAATAGTTGGGGTTTTTTGTGCAGTTGTATTGAATTGTCTTTTCAATTTTTTGTACAGTACTGTTGAAGCGTCGCCTCAGTGGTTGTACTGAATTGTCTTTTCTTGGGTAAATGGATGTCAGGTTTTTGGAAAGCACTGTTGAAGCGTCGTCTTAGTGGTTGTATTTGAATTGTCTTTTATTGGGTAAATAGAAGTCGGTTGGTTTTTTGTTTTTTTGTTTTTGTTTCTTTATATATATATAGTACTGTTGAAGCGTCGTCTTAGTGGTTGTGTAGAATTGTCTTTTCTTTGGTAAATAGATGTCAGCTGGTTGTTGTCGTTGTTTTAAAGTACTGCTGTAGTGTCACCTCAATGGTTGCATTGAATTGTCTTTTCAATTTTTTGTACAGTACTGTTGAAGCGTCGTCTTAGTGGTTGTTGTGAATTGTCTTTTCTTGGGTAAACAGATGTCTTTTTTGTATAGTACTGTAGCGTCGCCTCAGTGGTTGTATTGAATTGTCTTTTATTGGGTAAATAGATGTCAGGTTTGGTTTTTTTTGTATAGTATTGTTGAAGGGTCGTCTTAATGGTTGTATTGAATGTTGTTGTTTTTTCTACCTCTCGGGAAAATAGATGTAATTTTTTTTTTTTTTTTTTTTTTTTTTTTTTTTTGTACAGTGCTGTTGAAGCGTCGTCTTAGTGGTTGTACTGAATTGTCTTTTCTTGGGTAAACAGATGTCTTTTTTGTATAGTACTGTAGCGTCCACCCAGTGGTTGTACTGAATTGTCTTTTCTTGGGTAAATATATGTCAGTTTTTTGTATAGCACTGTTGAAGCGTCGTCTTAGTGGTTGTATTGAATTGTCTTTTATTGGGTAAATAGTTGGGGGGGGGGGGGGGGGGTTGTGCAGTTGTATTGAATTGTCTTTTCAATTTTTTGTACAGTACTGTTGAAGCGTCGCCTCAGTGGTTGTACTGAATTGTCTTTTCTTGGGTAAATAGATGGCAGGTTTTGTATAGCACTGTTGAAGCGTCGTCTTAGTGGTTGTATTTGAATTGTCTTTTATTGGGTAAATAGAAGTCAGTTGGTTTTTGGGGTTTTTTTGTTTTTGTTTCTTTATATATATATAGTACTGTTGAAGCGTCGTCTTAGTGGTTGTTGTGAATTGTCTTTTCTTTGGTAAATAGATGTCAGCTGGTTGTTGTCGTTGCTTTAAAGTACTGCTGTAGTGTCACCTCAATGGTTGTATTGGATTGTCTTTTCTTGGGTAAACAGATGTCTTTTTTGTATAGTACTGTAGCGTCGCCTCAGTGGTTGTACTGAATTGTCTGTTCTTGGGTAAATAGATGTCAGGTTTTTGTATAGCACTGTTGAAGCGTCGTCTTAGTGGTTGTATTGAATTGTCTTTCATTGGGTAAATAGTTGGGGGTTTTTGTGCAGTTGTATTGAATTGTCTTTTCAATTTTTTGTACAGTACTGTTGAAGCGTCGCCTCAGTGGTTGTACTGAATTGTCTTTTCTTGGGTAAACAGATGTCTTTTTTGTATACTACTGTAGCATCGCCTCAGTGGTTGTACTGAATTGTCTTTTATTGGGTAAATAGTTGGGGGGTTTTGTGCAGTTGTATTGAATTGTCTTTTCAATTTTTTGTACAGTACTGTTGAAGCGTCGCCTCAGTGGTTGTACTGAATTGTCTTTTCTTGGGTAAATAGATGGCAGGTTTTTGTATAGCACTGTTGAAGCGTCGTCTTAGTGGTTGTATTTGAATTGTCTTTTATTGGGTAAATAGAAGTCAGTTGGTTTTTTGGGTTTTTTTTGTTTTTGTTTCTTTATATATATATAGTACTGTTGAAGCGTCGTCTTAGTGGTTGTGTAGAATTGTCTTTTCTTTGATAAATAGATGTCAGCTGGTTGTTGTCGTTGCTTTAAAGTACTGCTGTAGTGTCACCTCAATGGTTGTATTGGATTGTCTTTTCTTGGGTAAACAGATGTCTTTTTTGTATAGTACTGTAGCGTCGCCTCAGTGGTTGTATTGAATTGTCTTTTATTGGGTAAATAGATGTCAGGTTTGGTTTTTTTTTGTATAGTATTGTTGAAGGGTCGTCTTAATGGTTGTATTGAATGTTGTTGTTTTTCTAGCTCTCGGGAAAATAGATGTTTTTTTGTTGTTGTTTTTTTTGTTTGTTTGTTTGTTTTTTTGTTGTTTTTTGTATAGTACTGTTGAAGCGTCGTCTTAGTGGTTGTATTGAATTCTCTTTTCTTGGGAAAATAGTGTTTTTTTTGTACAGTTGTATTGAATTGTCTTTTCAATTTTTTGTACAGTACTGTTGAAGCGTCGTCTTAGTGGTTGTTGTGAATTGTCTTTTCTTGGGTAAACAGATGTCTTTTTTGTATACTACTGTAGCATCGCCTCAGTGGTTGTACTGAATTGTCTTTTCTTGGGTAAATAGATGTCAGGTTTTTGTATAGCACTGTTGAAGCGTCGTCTTAGTGGTTGTATTGAATTGTCTTTTATTGGGTAAATAGTTGGGGGTTTTTGTGCAATTGTATTGAATTGTCTTTTCAATTTTTTGTACAGTACTGTTGAAGCGTCGCCTCAGTGGTTGTACTGAATTGTCTTTTCTTGGGTAAATAGAAGTCGGTTAGTTTTTTGGGTTTTTTGTTTTTGTTTCTTCATATATATATAGTACTGTTGAAGCGTCGTCTTAGTGGTTGTGTAGAATTGTCTTTTCTTTGGTAAATAGATGTCAGCTGGTTGTTGTCGTTGCTTTAAAGTACTGCTGTAGTGTCACCTCAATGGTTGTATTGGATTGTCTTTTCTTGGGTAAACAGATGTCTTTTTTTGTATAGTACTGTAGCGTCGCCTCAGTGGTTGTATTGAATTGTCTTTTCTTGGGTAAATAGATGTCAGTTTTTTGTATAATACTGTTGAAGGGTCGTCTTAATGGTTGCATTGAATTGTCTTTCATTGGGTAAATAAATTTTTGGTATGGTACTGTAGCGTCGCCTCTGTTTGTGTGTGTGTGTGTGTGTGTGTGTGTGTGTGTGTGTGTGTGTGTGTGTGTGTGTGTGTGTGTGTCCACGCACGCACGCATGCATAATGCTTGTCACTGTGAATACGTTTCACTGAAATTTAATGTGTGGGTTTCCTTGCACAAGTGCCAAGTGTATAATGTGCATGGGATTTTATACATGATTTTATCCAGTTGGAGGAACCAGCACTGTGATTACAAAGGCTGAATACTCACCGATACTCATTGCAAACATATTTTTCCTGTAAATAAACACAACTTTTGTTTTTCGCTTTTTTTCCAACTTGGCTTTGAATACCGCCCACTAGACCTTGAGTGGTGGTCTGGGCGCTAGTCATTCGGATGAGACGATAAACTGAGGTCCCGTGTGCAGCATGCACTTAGCGCACGTAAAAGAACCTACGACAACAAAATGGTTGTTCCTGGCAAAATTCTGTAGAAAAATCCACTTCGATAGGAATTAATAAAACTGCACGCAGGAAAAAATAAAAACAATGGGTGGCGCTGTAGTGTAGCGACGCGCTCTCCCTGGGGAGAGTAGCCTGAATTCCACGCAGAGAAATCTGTTGTGATAAAAAGAAATACAAAATACAAAAAAATACATGGCAGGGGTAAAAACAGTCATGCACGTAAAAGCCCACCCGTGTACATGCGAGTGAACGTGGGAGTTACAGCCCACGACCGAAGAAGAAGAAGAAGAAGAATTAAATGAATTCCACTATACTACAACAATTCATCTCAAGGGAGACTGGTCAGATGCTTCTAAAATCTATTTGGTCTATCCTACAGGGATCACACCACCAGTGAAGAAGTGAGAAGCAGTGGGTATGGCGCCCCATCGGATCGATCCTTCGAAGATCTCCAAACAACAGTGAAGGGACATAAAGTGAAGTGCTGTGTGCAAGTCTCACCATGAGCAGGACTTGGCCAAGACAATCCAAGACAATGCACAGTGCATGGAAGGAGAAGAGGGGAAGGAGGGTGGACACATAAAAAAAGAGATGGGAGGACTTCTTCTTCTTCTCTACCTCCTCCTCCTCCTCCTCCTCCTTCTTCTTCTTCTTCGTTCGTGGCCTGCAACTCCCACGTTCGCTCGTGTGTCCGAGTCGGCTTTTACGTATGTGACTAATTAATGTGGGTAATTAATGTTCAACAACCGGGAACTATCAATCAGTCAAATACATACAGTGATTCAATAAGATTAAGGCAGATCCATACATTATCAAACAGGATAAAACTGAACACTTTTATAACTAAGTTCAGCAAAGATGTTAGGTGCATATGTGGAGAACATATATCTAGCAACCATATAATATTCGAATGTCAGAATCTAAAATGTTTTTTTACCAGACTTCACCAAAGAGTTCCCTTGAATGTGTTATTAACAATTCCAATATGTTATTTGTTGGTGCAGAAGGTTTGCTGCGTAGTCCAATAGGACATTTGTTATAGTTGTTTGATGTGGCGTTTATAACGTTTCCATTTTCCCTAGCGTTATCTCTTCCTATTCACCCTCCACACATACACACACTTTTACCCCCACCCCCCTCCCACAACCCCTACCCCCACGGTGGTTTTGTTTTTTTTGTTTTTTCTCGTCTAATATCACTTCAAGTGGAAAGACGTTAAACTGAAGACGAACGTGTGTGACTTTTTTTTTTTTAACTAGCAATGTAGGCAGCCAAAATCCGTTTTCGGGGATTGTGCATGCTGGGTATGTTCCTGTTTCCATAACCCACCGAACTCTGACATGGATTGCAGGATCTTTAACGTGCGTATTTGATCTTCTGCGCGCGTATACACACGAAGGGGGATCAGGCACCGGCAGGTCTGCACATAATTTATGTTGACCTGGGAGATTTGGAAAAATCTCCACCCTTTACCCACAAGGCGCCGTTACCAAGATTCGAACCCGGGACCCTCAGACTGAAAGTCCAACGCATTAACCACTCGGCTATTGCGCCCGTCAGAGTGGAGGACAATAACCCCAGAATGGACAAGTCAGAGAGTGAACGACGGCGCTCTTGGCGAGTCGAGGAACAAGGAGTGATGAAGAAAACTAACTGGTTGTCAAGTCAGCAGCAGTGTGTGTGTTTGTATGTGTGTGTGTTGTGTATGTGTGTGTGTGTGTGTGTGTGTGTGTGTGTGTGTGTGTGTGTGTGTGTGTGTGTGTGTGTGCTACGCTCCTCCGGTAATAATACCCTCAGAAAACAGCAATGTTACAAGACATTTTGCTTGTGTCAGGTGGTACTGGTTCATTGGAAGATCTTCATTTCGGAAGGTGGCAGACTGGTGAGGAAGCTTTATCTGCCATTGCAGAGTCCGTGAAGGTCTGGGTTCGATTCTCGCTCTTGCCCTTTCTCCCAAGTGTGACTGCAAAATCAAACTGAGCGTCTGGTCATTCATTCGGATGAGACGATAAACCGAGGTCCCGTGTGTAATACGCACTTGGCACACTGAAAAAGAACACCCCTGACAAAATTATGAAAAATAAATCCACTCTGATAAGTTTCAGTTTCAGTAGCTCAAGGAGGCGTCACTGCGTTCGGGCAACTCCATATACGCTACACCACATCTGCCAAGCAGGTGCCTGACCAGCAGCGTAACCCAACGCGCTTAGTCAGGCCTTGAGAAAAAAAAGTAAATAAATAATAGATAAATACATAAAAAAAGAACTACTACTACTACTAATAATAATATGTATAAATAATATGTATAAATATATGTATATACACAAACAATATATATAAGCACACAAATATATATGTATATATATGCACACACTCAAGGCTCTGAAAAGTGCGTTGGGTTATGCTAATGTCAGGCACTTACCTAGCAGATGAGGTTTAGCGCATATGGATTTGTCCGAGCACAGTGACTCCTCCCTGAGAAACAGAAACTGAAACTGAAACCGAAACTCATTTCGGAGTGAAGGGGGGTGGGGGGGTGGGGGGGAGGCACCAAAACTTACCTTTCTGTTTGTTCATTTCTGGAAATCTGAATTCATTTCTACAGACGTCATTTCTCTGAACATATAATGTTTGACTGT
>NC_134888.1:23963952-23966452 GCF_041734735.1 Babylonia areolata | reverse complement strand
ACCACCCCCACCCACCCCCACCTCCACACACCCACCCACCCACCCACCCACACATACACACACACACACACGCACATACACACACACACACACACACACACACACACACACACACACTTACCGTCACACCACCTCCCACCCCTATAGAGCTGCTTTCCCTTTTTCAATGGACTATACTATTTGTTCTTTTCGTGTGTGTGTGTGTGTGTGTGTGTGTGTGTGGCTGTTCATGCGTGTGTGTGTGTGTGTGTGCGTGCGTGTGTGTGTGTGTTCATGCGTGTGTGTGTGTGTGTGTGTGTGTGTGCGTGCGTGTGTGTGTGTGTGTGTGCGTGTTTCTGTTCCGCTGCCTGTTGTGTGTGGCAATACAAGGACAGGCCTATCATTGTACGTGGACTGGTGTCCCAAGACAGTCTATGCAAGGAGCAAAACCAACATCACTGTGGATTGCATCGGATCATCTCGCAGTCCCCAGTGCGTGCTGTAGAACCTCTGCCAAAACGCCGAACACACGGAAATGGACAGTTTCAACAACGAAAAAAAAAAGGGGGGGTGGGGGGGGAGGGGGATCTCATACCAACCCCAGATATAGCGCAGCTGGGTATTTTCACACACACACACACACACACACACACACACACACACACACACACACACACATACAAATGTAACGTGTTGTTTTTTTGGGTTTTTTTACGAACGTCTGTCATCGATTAGTGAGTTCTATTCCAGCCTGTTTGGTTTGGCAAAGGGATTCTCTCTTTCTGCTGAAACATGTGTGATGAGTAGAGAGTGGAGTGGAGTGGAGTGGAGTGGGTGGGTGGTGATGGGGAGGAGGGGGGGGGGGAGAGAGCAGCCGGAGAGCGGAGGGGGCAAACGTTGACTTAGAATCTCCCAGGAAATAGAAATAGCCTGTCTATCTGCAACCCTACATCTGTGGTTCATCTGTTTTCTGTGACAATTTCTTTTTTTTTTTTTTTTTTTTTTTTTTTTTTTTTTTTTTTGTCTACGCTCCGCAGATTCTTTCTGCTCCACAGATTAATAATACCCCCCCCCCCCCCCCCAAGCCAACATCGCGATCCGCACAGCCAGCTTGATAAGAAAGCAAGAGCGTGGTGTGGTGCTGGTGGTGGTGGTGCTGGTGCTGGTGGTGGCGGTGAAGTGAAAGTGCAGGAAACCACAGGCATGTTTTATTGATGAGCGCCTCCATGGAATTCTCCTTTGATCACGTGACGCCAGGGCGCAGGACGTTAAGCACTGAAAGGAGGCCATCAGTGTAACTGCGTTTTGACGACCGATGATGTTGAGGGTAGGGGGGGGGGGGGGGAGCGTGGGGGTGGAGACGTGGGAGGGGGTCTGGGAGAGGGAGTGGGGTGGATGGATGGGGTGCGAGCGGTCCCTCAGACCTGTCTGTCTGTGTGAGGGTGTTGGGTGGGTGGGGTAGGGTGGGGGTGGAAGGGGGTGGTATAAGGGAGATGGGGTGGCACCTTCACCATTTCTTCCTCTTCTGCCACCCCGCGGGTATCCACCCAGTCCCTGTTTGTTTGTTTGTTTGTTTGTTTTTTCTCACCCTGACTATATATGAGTGAGTGAGTTTTGATAGTTTCAGAATTTGTTGGTCGTATTTTTGATTGTGTACAATTTACGATTGTATGCTATGAGGTGTGTGTGTGTATGCGTTCGCGTGTGTTTGTGTGTATTGTGGATATGTGTGTGTGTCGGGGAGGGGGGGGTGAATAAATTTGCATGATGTTTGGCATCTTGTGCTCAATTTTTCCTTTTTGATATTTACATATGTGTTCTATTTGTAAACGCCTACGGGTTTATTTTCAAGATTAGGCGTAAATGCTCATCAATGATAATTATTATTATTATTATGATAACAATAGTAATATAGTTATGATAATAATAATAATAATAATAATAATAATAATAATAATAATAATAATAAATGGTGCTTGGTTTCAGCGTTTCCATTCAAGATACTGACTCAAGGCCTGACAAGGCGCATTGGGTTGAGTTACACTGCTGGTCTGGTCAGACACCTGCTTTCGCAGATGTGGTGTAGCGTATATGGATTTGTCCGAACGAGGAACTGAACTGAACTCAACTCAACTCAACTCAAGATGCAAGACGAAATATGCGACGTTTTACATACCAAGTCTTGAAAGATAAAACGACGACAAAACTGGAGCGACAGAAAGTTTGTGCCTATATCGTGCTCTTTCATGGAATACAACAAAATACACAACCAGATGGTGTTTTACGTTTTTTGTTTTTTTGTTTGTTTGTTTTTTCTCTGTGCTTAAAGCCAACGAGAGAGAGAGAGAGAGAGAGAGAGAGAGAGCTGCGTTTGCAACAAGTGTTTCGCACATCTAACTTTGTGCCTTCATGAACAAAAATAACTTGAACAGACAAGAAGATAAAACAACAAGGTTTGTTTTACAAAAACAACAATAACGACAACGACAACAACGACAACCACAACAAGAACCCGTATGAG
>NC_134888.1:23953952-23958952 GCF_041734735.1 Babylonia areolata | reverse complement strand
ACGTGCTGCAAGAGTGATTGGTGTTGTTGTTGTTGTTGTTGTTACGTGGCTGATGCGCACGCGCGTGCGGTGCGGGCACTGACGCTTTTTGATTGGTACGTCTTTTTGCCGCGACAACAGGGGGTATGTTTTCGTTGTTGTTGTTGTTGTTTTAATGAAGCGGTTCTTTCTTTCTTTTTTTCTTCTTTTTTTTTCTGCTGGCAAAAATAGGATGGAGGGTGGGGAGGAGTCAGAGGTGTGTAGAAGAAGGGCCACGTGGATATTGAAGAAATGATGGGGGTTTGAGAGGCTGGGGGCAGGGGAGGGGATGGTTGAGGGTGTGTGTGTGTGTGTGTGTGGGGGGGGGGGTAATGGAACTCATTTCTCCATTTTTTTTTTTAATTCGTGTGTGTGTTTATGGGTGGTCCTGTTAGGATGAGGGGTCGGGGGTTGGGAGGAGGGGGTGGGGGGGCGGTAAGGCTGATGGAGGTGAAATGGTCCCTCCTCCTCACTCACACTGCTGACTGAGATAAGTTGACAAGCAAGGAACAGTTAGTCAACAGAGAATACAGATCACAGACTACGTTGTTATCTATAAAAAATGAAATAAAATAGACAATAAAAAACGATGTTCGTTATGGTACGTGTTACACAATGTTTGGAAATGACCGACACTCAATATAAATGTATAAAAGACCATAAATACTTATCTTAAAAGCTAGATTGATGTAAAGCTCACTCACACACAATAATTGCGATCATGAACAGTCTATAATCGGAGTAAAATTGATGACGGGCGCAATAGCCGAGTGGTTAAAGCGTTGGACTGTCAATCTGAGGGTCCCGGGTTCGAATCACGGTGACGGCGCCTGGTGGGTAAAGGGTGGAGATTTTTACGATCTCCCAGGTCAACATGTGTGCAGACCTGCTAGTGCCTGAACCCCCTTCGTGTGTATATGCAAGCAGAAGATCAAATACGCACGTTAAAGATCCTGTAATCCATGTCAGCGTTCGGTGGGTTATGGAAACAAGAACATACCCAGCATGCACACCCCCGAAAACGGAGTATGGCTGCCTACATGGCGGGGTAAAAACGGTCATACACGTAAAAGCCCACTCGTATGCATACGAGTGAACGCAGAAGAAGAAGAAGAAGTAAAATTGATGATATAATCGGAGTACCTCCCTTTTGGAATGAACTTCCTCTTTCGCTTCGTCAGGTCTTCGCATTCCGCTCTCTCAGGTCTGGCCTTAAAACCCACCTCTTTCTATGATAGCCTCCCTCCCCTGTCTCTTCTTTGTCTTCGGTTTCTCAAGTTTCTCCATGCGCATACGCATGCATAACTCTAACACTAAAGAAGAAACTGAAGACAAGGAAGAGGCAGGGGAGGGAGGCTATATTGGGAAGAGGTGGATTTTAAGGCCAGACTTGAAAGAGGCTGAGTGCGAAAGAGGAAGTTCATTCCAAATGCAAGGTCCAGAGACCGAGAAAGAACGGCGTCCAACATTGGAGTGTTTGAATCTGGGAATGCGTAAACATAGTGGATCCGAAGCCAATCGTAGAGAGTGAGATGGAGTGTAGAGGTGAAGGCAGCCACAAAGACAGGAAGGGGAAGATTTGTGAATACATTTATAACATAGAGTGCTGATCTTGTACTTTATTCTGTGTGAGACAGAAGAAGAAGAAGAAGAATATGAAAAGCATGCAGAGGGCAGGAATAGGCTGACTATACGGACACTGGACAAGGGAACAAGCATTAGAGATTTTGTCTAGTTTTTGTTGTTGTTCGTTTTCCGATTCTTATACATCTGCTCCAAATGTTACACCCTTTCTAACTCCTCCCTCCCTTCCTCCCTCCCTCTCTCCACCCCATACCCTTCCCCCACCCCTTTTTCAATCTTCCCTTCCCCTCCCGCACTCCCCAGCCCCCTACCCACCCGAAACAAAGTTGTGTTTCTAATATGCTGTATGAATAACTGCGCGTGTCGTTGCCATGTCCGTATTTCAGTTGCAGCTGTAGTGTGTTGCTATGGGAAACTCTCAAGGAAAGACGGACCCATTCCATGTGCTTCCTCCTCCTCCTCCTCCTCCTCCTTCTTCTCATCCTCCTCCTTCTTCTTCTTCTTCTTCATCATCATTCATTAATTTATTTATCCATAACCCACCCACTTAAAACGGAAACCGTTTCAGTGAAAAAGCAAAAAAAAAAAGAAAAAAAGACGACCCTTTCAAGCATTCCACGCCTTTCTTGCTAATAAGTCTTTTAGTTAGCTTACCTTAGTGGATCAGTGTCCACTCAAGTGTAACTGTGCGTCAGCTGGAGTTAGGCACCAGCATGGCATTCGATAGATAGATTCTCAGCCCCAAGAGAGAAAGAAAGCGAGAGAAGGAAGCAGAGGCAGTGGGGATGTGGGGGGGGGACGGTGGGGGGGGGGATTGGGGGTGGGGGGCATCGGGGGGCGGGAGTAGAGGGTTGGAGCTGTGGAGAAAGGAAAACGAATACCGGGTGTTTTCTTCAGATTATGTCCCTGACGCCCAACTGAGGGGGATTACGTACGTATGTGTCATGATAAATACTATGTTGACTATAACACGTGCTCTACACTAAACCAACCCCCCCCCCCACCCCCCCAAAGAATGGCAGACTGCAGGCTGTTTGCTGTATGCTCCATAAATATGCGTAGCTAAGTTATTTAAAGAAACCCTTTGTCGTTCCCTGTTTCCTATTACATCTAAAATTCAGTCAGTTTCTCGGCAAGACTTTTCGATACAAAAGTTTCACTCTAAGATCACACAAAACGCTCTAATATACGTGCACGATTGTACGCGCGCGTGAGACACACACACACACACACACACACACACACACACACACACACACACACACACACACACACACAGAGAGAGAAAGAGAGAGAGAGAGAGTCAAGACTAGAATGATTTACAAAAGTAAGCATTTGCTCACAACTATCACACGAATCGACAAAATTTGTATCTGACTGCCGTCGACGACAGAAACCAAATGCTTTTGTGCGGATCGGAATGATATTATCATACCAGGAGAAAATAGATGTTCCAGAACTCATGGACAATGTTCTTCCATACTCTTTCCAGCAAACACACATACTCACATGCGCGCGCACATAGACACACACACACACACACACACACACACACACACACACACACACACACACACACACACACACACTACTATATATACATGCACACATATATACTCACAGACAAACACACACACACACACACACACACACACACACACACATGTGCGCGCACACACACACACACACACACACACACACGTGCGCACACACACACACACACACACACACACACACACACACACACACACATACACACAAAAAGTCTGCACATACACAGTATACACATGCTCAAAGAGACTTGCACAATGCTCAAGAACGTGGACAAAATGATACTCGATTTAGAGAGAAAGAGAGAGAGAACTCGAACTCGAATTCGAACATGAATGATTTATTGAGGTTAAAAGGATAGACTGCAGGCTTCTTTTCACTGCTGTCTGGCAACAAACAAACAAAAAATACACACACAAACAAAAACATAGAAGAGGAAGAAGAAGAAGAAGAAGAAGGAGGAGGAGGAGGAAAGATATGTAAAAGAGGAGGAGAATGAGAGAGAGAGAGAGAGGAGAGAGAGAGAGAGAGAGAGAGAGTGCGAATGGTTTATTCATCAGGCCATAGCCCCTCATGAAGGGATAGGTGAACGAATACTACTGCAAAACATTCAAGAACAAAATCAGATTTAAACAAAATAACACTTGACATGAGAAACAATAGTGCATGACATGCTACGAGGTTACAATTTCTCTAAGTTTGAACGCTTTATATAAGAAACATGATAGATTATGCGCGTCACGTTGTCTTGTGGATGACATCATGAGACTTAACTTAAAGGCACACGGATATTGGTAATACTTGTGTGGAATAAACTTTAGTCTGATCTCACGAAGGACTGGGCAGCATAAAACAAAATGCAATTCATCTTCCTTGAATGTTTTACATAATGGACAAATCAGATCTCTTTCATTATGTTCTCTGTATCTATAATAATGTACGGCCAAATCAGATACACCTAACCTAAATTTTGTCGTTATATATCTTAAATGTTTATCTATATTGAGCATTAAATATTGTTTTATATCATGTGTATTGCAAAAGCTTGTATACATGCTAAATGCTTCACTGCCCTGAATATGATTATGCCATTTCTGCCATCGACAATCAATCAAACGCTGTCTAAAACACACACAAACAAAAACATAGAAGAAGAAGAAGGAGGAGGAGGAGGAGGAGGAGGAGGAGGAAAAATATGTAAAGGAGGAGGAGAATGAGAGAGAGTGAACAAGAACAAGAACAAGAACAAAACTTTAATCTCCAGGCCTCCGGCCCCTAGAAAGAGGTCAAAAGTACACAATATGGTGATCACTCAGCCACAACAAAATGTAAAATACGTACTAACTTAACCTGTAGAACAAAAGTGCTTCTCGTGCATAGTAAATTAATTCTAACTTTCATCATTGTTGTAACAGAATTCCTGTGACAGAGATAGAGAGAGAGAGAGAGAGAGAAGGAGGAGAGAGAGTTCTAGGAATGTGGTATTCGAAGTATGTGGTGCAGGAGACTTAAAACCAGCATTCTGTGTGAAACTCTCTGTTCTTAGGTATATGTGGAGTGTTGGCCTAGAGGCGCCTAGGGAGCGAGAGCGAGAGAATCTGAGCGCGCTGGTTCGAATCACGGCTCAGTCACCGATATTTTCTCCCCCCCCCCCCTTCCCTCCCCCTCCCCGCATTAGATCTTGAGTGGTGGTCTGGACGCTAGTCATTCGGATGAGACGATAAACCGATGTCCCGTGTGAAGCATGCACTAAGCGCACGTAAAAGAACCCACGGCAACAAAAGGGTTGTTCCTGGCAAAATTCTGTAGAAAAATCCACTTCGATAGGAAAAACAAATGAAACTGCA
>NC_134888.1:23941452-23948952 GCF_041734735.1 Babylonia areolata | reverse complement strand
AGGGGGATAGAGAGAGAGGGGTGGTGGAGAGAGGGAGAGATTGGGGCACAGACAGACAGACAAACAGACAGAGTAGACAATACACGTGCATTTTGATTTAAAAAAAAAATTATCGTAATTTTGTGAAACAATTGCTTAGATGAAAAGTTTTTGGGGTTTTTTTAATACCCATCAGTACAAAACAATGACAGCATAAAACTAGAAATAAGATGTTCTTCATGAGAACTTTGGAAGAATTAAAACTTGAAACGAATGTATGCAACAATAGCCCACAGTTTGGCTGAAAACATCCACAAACTAATTGCTAACAGAAATAGTTTTCTTTACGACAGAAAAGAACATTGTATTCCTGAACATACCATGCGAGTTATAAGTGAAGTGCTACAGTCCGCAAACGGATTTCTTTGTTTAATTCATTGTCGGGTACTTCCACATTATTGATCTTCCGCAGGCAAACATTGAATTTCACTTTCAAAGTTGGCCCTCGCCGCGTGACTTTGAATTGTATTTAGATTTCCGATCATTTGTATTTGTATTTCTTTTTATCACAACAGATTTCTCTGTGTGAAATTCGGGCTGTTCTCCCCAGGGAGAGCGCGTCGCTACACTACAGCGCCACCCATTTTTTTGTATTTTTTCCTGCGTGCAGTTTTATTTGTTTTTCCTATCGAAGAGAAGGAACAACCCTTTTGTTGCCGTGGGTTCTTTTACGTGCGCTAAGTGCATGCTGCACACGAGGCCTCGGTTTATCGTCACATCCGAATGACTAGCGTCCAGACCACCACTCAAGGTCTAATGGAGGGGGAGAAAATATCGGCGGCTGAGCCCTGATTCGAGCGCTCAGAATCTCTCGCTTCCTTGGCGGACGCTAGTGTATTGTCTATTTTGTTATGAAATAAAATATACCCAATGTGCACAACAATCACAAAAAAGTGGTTGTTACCAGTTGCATACAGAATACTATTAACGATCCAAATATTGGTCTGTGTTTTTTGTTTGTTTGTTTGTGGGTTTTGGGGGTTTTTTTTTTGTTTTGTTTTGTTTTTGTTTTTGGGGTGTGTTTTTGTTGTTGTTGTTGTTGTTGTTGTTGTCTTGTTTTTTTGGTTTTTGGTTTTTTACTGGCGCAATAGCCGAGTGGTTAAAGCTTTGGACTTCTAGTCTGAGGGTCCCGGGCTTGAATCTCGGTAATGGCGCCTGGTAGGTAAAGGGTTGAGATTTTTCCGATCTTCCAGGTCAACATAATGTGCTGGCCTGCATGTGCCTGAACTCCTTCCGTGTGTATATGCAAGAAGAAGATCAGCTGACACGTTAAGGATTCTGTAATCCATGTCAGTGTTCGGTGGGCTATGGAAACAAGAACATTCCCAGCATGCACACCCACGAAAACAGAGTATGGCTGCCTACATGGCGGGGTGAAAACGGTCATACACGTAAAGGCTCACTCGTGTGTACATACTAGTGAATGTGGGAGTTCCAGCCCACGAACGAAGAACCCCTAGTAACACCATCCCCTGTCCTATTCTACCCCCCAGTAACACCATCCCCTGTCCTACTCTACCCCCCAGTAACACCATCCCCTGTCCTACTCTACCCCCTAGTAACACCATCCCCTGTCCTACTCTACCCCCTAGTAACACCATCCCCTGTCCTACTCTACCCCCTAGTAACACAATCCCCTGTCCTACTCTACCCCCTAGTAACACCATCCCCTGTCCTACTCTACCCCCTAGTAACACAATCCCCTGTCCTACTCTACCTCCCAGTAACACCATCCCCTGTCCTACTCTGCCCTCCAGTAACACCATCCCCTGTCCTACTCTACCCTCCCAGTAACACCATCCCCTGTCCTACTCTACCCCCTAGTAACACCATCCCCTGTCCTACTCTACCCCATAGTAACACCATCCCCTGTCCTACTCTAGCCCCCAGTAACACCATCCCCTGTCCTACTCTACCCCATAGTAACACCATCCCCTGTCCTACTCTACCCCCCAGTAACACCATCCCCTGTCCTACTCTACACCCCAGTAATACCATCCCCTGTTCTACTCTACCCCCTAGTAACACCATCCCCTGTCCTACTCTACCCTCCAGTAACACCATCCCCTGTCCTACTCTACCCCCTAGTAACACCATTCCCTGTCCTACTCTACCCCATGGTAACACCATCCCCTGTCCTACTCTACCCCATAGTAACACCATCCCCTGTCCTACTCTACCCCATAGTAACACAATCCCCTGTCCTACTCTACCTCCCAGTAACACCATCCCCTGTCCTACTCTACCCCCTAGTAACACAATCCTCTGTCCTACTCTACAACCCAGTAACACCATCCCCTGTTCTACTCTACACCCCAGTAACACCATCCCCTGTTCTACTCTACCCCCCCAGTAACACCATCCCCTGTCCTACTCTACCCTCCAGTAACACCATCCCCTGTCCTACTCTAGCCCCCAGTAACACCATCCCCTGTTCTACTCTACCCCATAGTAACACCATCCCCTGTTCTACTCTACCCCATAGTAACACCATCCCCTGTCCTACTCTACAACCCAGTAACACCATCCCCTGTTCTACTCTACCCCATAGTAACACCATCCCCTGTTCTACTCTACCCCATAGTAACACCATCCCCTGTCCTACTCTACAACCCAGTAACACCATCCCCTGTCCTACTCTACAACCCAGTAACACCATCCCCTGTTCTACTCTACCCCCCAGTAACGCCATCCCCTGTCCTACTCTACCCCCTAGTAACACAATCCCCTGTCCTACTCTACAACCCAGTAACACCATCCCCTGTCCTACTCTGCCCTCCAGTAACACCATCCCCTGTCCTACTCTACCCCCCAGTAACACCATCCCCTGTCCTACTCTACCCCCTCGTAACACCATCCCCTGTCCTACTCTACCCCCTAGTAACACCATCGCCTGTCCTACTCTACCCCCTAGTAACACCATCGCCTGTCCTACTCTACCCCATAGTAACACAATCCCCTGTCCTATTCTACCCCCCAGTAACACCATCGCCTGTCCTACTCTACCTCCCAGTAACACCATCCCCTGTCCTACTCTACCCCCCAGTAACACCATCCCCTGTCCTACTCTACCCCCTAGTAACACAATCCCTGTACTACTCTACCCCCTAGTAACACCATTCCCTGTCCTACTCTACCCCCCAGTAACACCATCCCCTGTCCTACTCTACCCCCTAGTAACACCATCCCCTGTCCTACTCTACCCCCTAGTAACACCATCCCCTGTCCTACTCTACCCCCCAGTAACCCCACCCCCTGTCCTATTCTACCCCCCAGTAACACCATCCTCTGTCCTACTCTACCCCCAGTAACACCATCCCCTGTCCTACTCTACCTCCCAGTAACGCCATCCCCTGTCCTACTCCACCCCCCAGTAACGCCATCCCCTGTCCTACTCTACCCCCTAGTAACACCATCCCCTGTCCTACTCTACCTCCCAATAACACAATCCCCTGTCCTACTCTACACCCCAATAACACAATCCCCTGTCCTACTCTACCTCCCAGTAACCCCATCCTCTGTCCTACTCTACCTCCCCGTAAAACCATCCCCTGTCCTACTCTACCTCCCAGTAACACAATCCCCTGTCCTACTCTACCTCCCAGTAACCCCATCCCCTGTCCTACTCTACCTCCCAGTAACACCATCCCCTGTCCTATTCTACCCCCTAGTAACACCATCCCCTGTCCTACTCTTTACCCCCCAGTAACACCATCCCCTGTCCTACTCTTTACCCCCCAGTAACACCATCCCCTGTCCTACTCTACCCCCTAGTAACACAATCCCCTGTCCTACTCTACCCCCCAGTAACACCATCCCCTGTCCTACTCTACCCCCCAGTAACGCCATCCCCTGTCCTACTCTACCCCCCAGTAACACCATCCCCTGTCCTACTCTACCTCCCAGTAACACCATCCCCTGTCCTACTCTACCCTCCAGTAACACCATCCCCTGTCCTACTCTATCCCCCAGTAACACCATCCCCTGTCCTACTCTACCTCCCAGTAACCCCATCCCCTGTCCTATTCTACCCCCTAGTAACACAATCCCCTGTCCTACTCTACCCCCCAGTAATACAATCCCCTGTCCTACTCTAACCCCTAGTAACACCATCCCCTGTCCTATTCTACCTCCCCGTAACACCATCCCCTGTCCTACTCTACCTCCAAGTAACCCCATCCCCTGTCCTACTCTACCTCCCAGTAACCCCATCCCCTGTCCTACTCTACCCCCTAGTAACACCATCCCCTGTCCTATTCTACCCCCCAGTAACACCATCCCCTGTCCTACTCTACCCCCTAGTAACACCATCGCCTGTCCTACTCTACCCCATAGTAACACAATCCCCTGTCCTACTCTACCTCCCAGTAACACAATCCCCTGTCCTACTCTACCCCCTAGTAACACCATCCCCTGTCCTACTCTATCCCCCAGTAACACCATCCCCTGTCCTACTCTATCCCCCAGTAACACCATCCCCTGTCCTACTCTACCCCCTAGTAACACCATCCCCTGTCCTACTCTATCCCCCAGTAACACCATCCCCTGTCCTACTCTACCCCCTAGTAACACCATCCCCTGTCCTACTCTATCCCCCAGTAACACCATCCCCTGTCCTACTCTACCCCCCAGTAACACCATCCCCTGTCCTACTCTACCCCCTAGTAACACCATCCCCTGTCCTACTCTACCCCCCAGTAACACCATCCCCTGTCCTACTCTACCCTCCAGTAACACCATCCCCTGTCCTACTCTGCCCTCCAGTAACACCATCCCCTGTCCTACTCTACCCTCCAGTAACACCATCCCCTGTCCTACTCTGCCTTCCAGTAACGCCATCCCCTGTCCTACTCTAGCCCCAGGTAACACCACGCTTGACACCCTCCCCCCTCCCCCCTCCCCCCATGGAATTGAATAGATCGAATAACCAGTGACTTTCTCTCTCTCTCAGTCTCTCTCTCTCTCTCTGTCTCTCTCTCTCTCTCTCTCTCTCTCTCTCTCTCTCTCTCTAATAACACCACACCAACTGAAAAAAACGTGTATCGAAAAACATATGATCATGTGACACGTAAATATCTATACTTATGTTTGTACATGCTTATGTAATTTTGATGCTGCTGTTGTGAATTTGATTCTCGCATTTTGTTATTCCTGCCTAGAGGGCCGGATGTAAACAACTGCTTTGTGCTTACTGCTTTACCCTCGTAAAATAAAATTTCGTTCGCTCGTTCTTCCCCTAACCCTCCTCTCTGTTTCTCTCTGTCTGTCTGTCTGTCTGTCTCTCTCTCTCTCTCTCTCAACTTAGATATGTCGATGTTCCAACCCGAAAATTATTCTTCGGGGCACATTGTCTCTCTCATATCAATTATGCATCTACAAGTCTGGAGCAATGCCAGTCACAACCAGCTCAAAAAAAAAATTAACTCATTACATAGACGACAGACCACTCACTATCAACCGATGAGAAATTAACAAAACTGGAAATATTGTCACTGTGCAAGTAATTTGACTACAATAGAATGGTCCTCGTGTTCAAAGTACTCAACCACATGTCACCACCGTACCTCAATGAAGTTGTTCAAAGGGAAACAGAGCGCGATGATTCAGATAATTATATTCTGCCTTGTGTGCGCATTGACTTGTACAAATCTAGCTTTGCTTTCTTTTCTTTTTTTACCATCTGTTTGGAACTCTCTTCCTACGTTCACCAAGACGTGCGATTCATTATCGTCCTTCAAATCAAGGATACGAAAACTTCTGCTCTACAAACAATAGGCCCCCCAAACAAATGTAACCAGCCTAAAAACATCATGCTCTTTTTGTGAAATGTATGTGTTGTCTATCCCTTTACATACACTAATGTGTTTTATCTTATTTTCTACCTTTTTGTGATTTTCATGTGTTACATGCACGCCTTTGACTGGATGTTATTGCCTGCAACATCAGCATTAAGAATCGTCATCATTATTATATAATTATGTACAGTGATAGAACTATGTTTCTCTGTTCTCTTTATATATATGTCATTTCAGTCATGCTTCTTTCCTGTATTCTGTGTGGTGATTAATTTGACAGTCTTGTTAACCCCTTTTCTTCTTGGGTTGTTTTTTTTTGTTGGTTTTTTTTTCTTTTCTTTTTTTTTCAATATGAGTTATAATGTACTACAATATGATTTGATACGTAATTATGTTTATGCATTCATATGAACACATATATGAATGTACATGTAGACATATGCATGCATGTGTGTATATGTGCATACATGTATGTGCATAAGGGTGTGTGTGTTTGGGAATGAGTGTGTGCATATGTGTGTGGGTGGGTAGGTGGGTGTGAGTGTGCGACTGTGTTCCCTTTATTATTATAAGGACAGATTGCAAGACTAGACAATGCCTAAAATCTTTATCCTTGAGTAATAGAGTTTTTTGAATCTTGAATCTTATCTCCCTCTACCTGATTAGCATGTTCTGACAAAATTGGTACGCTCATATGGGAAGGAATGAAAAGAATGTTTCTTTCTTTCTTTTAACAGTAATCTACAGCCTGAAAAATATCTATATGTGGTAACACATAAATGGCGCAGATATAATTATGCTCGCCAGATTTTGAACCAGGATCCTGGGTTTGAAGGCACATAAAACCTGGTTCATGTCAGGTACAACAGAATGATAACACCCGCCCTGTTTATTATAAAACGAGCTGTGCTGAAGATGAATCCCGCTATTTATTTAGACGTGAAGAGTGCGAACCCATTATACCTCAGGAGGTGTAACCTATTTCAGGTGCCTGTTATCAGAAGAAAAAAAAACCTGGTTGATGTGTTGACTGTTAAAAATGATTCATACATTACTGGTAGATCAAGTACAGGTTTTATTTTTTTTTCGAAACGTTTTCGGAGCTTCAAATGAGATACTATTTGTATTTGTATTCCTTTTTATCACAACAGATTTCTCTGTGTGAAATTCGGGCTGTTCTCCCCAGGGAGAGCGCGTCGCTACACTACAGCGCCACCCATTTTTTTTGTATTTTTTTCCTGCGTGCAGTTTTATTTGTTTTTCCTGTCGAAGTGGATTTTTCTACAGAATTTTGCCAGGAACAACCCTTTTGTTGCCGTGGGTTCTTTTACGTGCGCTAAGTGCATGCTGCACACGGGACCTCGGTTTATAGTCTCATCCGAATGACTAGCGTCCAGACCACCACTCAAAGTCTAATGGAGGGGGAGACAATATCGGCGGCTGAGCCGTGATTCGAACCAGCGCCCTCAGATTCTCTCGCTTCCTAGGCGGATGCGTTACCTCCAGGCCATCACACCACTATACGTTTGGTTATGGCAGAGGCTACTATTGTGTCGAAGTGAGTGCAACAGATTATCTGTTACTATTTTTAATGGGTGAAGCGGTTTATTTTCACTTAATCAACAGCCTACAAGCTGGAATCAGATCATGTGGCATATTTCCCAGC
>NC_134888.1:23923952-23931452 GCF_041734735.1 Babylonia areolata | reverse complement strand
AATGGGTGGCGCTGTAGTGTAGCGACGCGCTCTCCCTGGGGAGAGCAGCCCGAATTTCACACAGAGAAATCTGTTGTGATAAAAAGAAATACAAATACAAATACATCAGGGCCGTGCCTCATATCAGACAGGCCGTCGACGGGCGCAATAGCCGAGTGGTTAAAGTGTTGGACATTCAATCTGAGGGTCCCGGGTTCGAAACTCGGTAACGGCGTGTGGTGGGTAAAGGGTGGAGATTTTTCCCATCTCCCAGTTCAACATACGTACAGACCTACTAGTGCCTGAACCCTCTTCGTGTGTATACGCAAGCAGAAAATCAAATACGCACGTTAAAGATCCTGTAATCCATGTCAGCGTTCGGTGGGTTATGGAAACAAGAACATACCCAGCATGCACATCCCCGAAAACGGAGTAGGGCTGCCTACATGGCGGGATAAAAACGGTCATACATGTAAAAGCCCACTCGTGTGCATTCGAGTGAACGTGGGAGTTGCAGCCCACGAACAAAGAAGAAGAGAAGAAGAAGAGGAAGAAGATACAGGCCATTATCTTGCTGAAGGCCACCACCATCCCACCATAACCTGCATCAGCCTGATGAAACCATGGGGTGGAAACAATTCTTTTCTTCTTTTTTTTAAGCATTTTTTTAATTCCATTTTGATAGGTTGACATTTTACAACAACAACAGCATCTTAATGGACATTTATAAAGAAGGAAAAAAACAAAAACAACAAAGAACAAAAAAACAAAACAAAAAACAAACACCATAAATACTCTGATAGAAACAGCCAAGCAGCTGGATTATACACTGTTTTGTTATCATCATGGAGTATTATCATTCATTTCTTAAGATCTTACACAAGCTGTCAAGGAATACAAACTGTCAAGTATCTCAGAACACGTTCACAGCAAGTGAACACCTCAATCATTTCTTATGAATATCAATAAAATAAAATAAAATAAATAAATAAATATGGGTGGTTAATTTTCGTTAATCATGAACAGGTTACTAATCATTTGTGATGGAAACAATTCATCGCTAACCCCGTGACTGTTGCTAATGAAAATGCTCATCGATGGAAGGACTGATGTTGCGTCATTGATATAACAGACTGAGCTTACTGAGCTTGTGTGTGTGTGTGTGTGTGTGTGTGTGTGCCGTGGAAGCTGCGATACGTAGACTAGAAATGAGTGTGTCGAGGAGGGGTGTAGAGGAGGTGCAGGGTAATGTGTGGTGTGTGTGTGTGTGTGTGTGTGTGTGTGTGTTGGAGCTCATGTACGTTTATATGTATTTGACTGTGCTTTCATATCTGTGAAACTGCATATATGGTGCATATCTGTTATGCATGTGTGGGTGTATGTATGAATGTGTGTCTTCATGTTTTACATTTATTTGCTTATTTATCATCATTGTTTGTTTTTTTTCCTTTTTTTTCTCTTTTTTTTATTATTATTATTATTATTATTACTACTACTACATTTTTCTATATTATAATTATTATTTATTTATTTATTTATGTAAGCTTATCTATTATTTATTCCCCCCCCCCCCCTTTTTTTTTTCTCTCTCAAGGCCTGACTAAGCGCGTTGGGTTACGCTGCTGGTCAGGCATCTGCTTGGCAGATGTGGTGTAGCGTATATGGTTTTGTCCGAACACAGTGACGCCTCCTTGAGCTACTGAAACTGAAACTGAGCTTTCAGGTCCAAGCATCAGTCAACACTCTGTAATTGAGCTTCTTCCTCTTGGTATATGCATTGGGGTTTTTTCTCGTTAAAAATGAGTTATTCTGTTGATGTGGATACACACAAAACATTAACTGCCTTTCAAACTCTTGCCACACCACGGATCCCATTTCACAGTATCAGTATCAGTATCAGTAAGCTCAAGGAGGCGTCACTGCGTTCGGACAAATCCATATACGCTACACCACATCTGCCCCAAGATGGGCAGCGTAACCCAACGCGCTTAGTCAGGCCTTGAGAAAAAAAAAATAAATAAATAAATAAATAGATATATAAAATAAATAAATAAATAACTAAAAATAAAAATAAAATAATATAATATAATAACAAAACAAAACGAACAAACAAAAAAATAAATAGAGAAAATAAATAAATTAATTAAATTAAAATAAATAAATAAATAAGTAAATAAATAAATAAATAATAGATAAATACATAAGAAAACTAATAATAATAGTATTTATGAGGCGCAAAAACTTGATGAAGTCAACTGTAAGCGTACAAAAAATAAATAATTTTTTTTTTAAACAATAATGATGAATAAATAAATACATACATAAGTAAAATAAAATTTTAAAAAAATTAGCCATTTCACAAAGGTTTAGAAGTCAAGGGGTTAACAACCTCACCCCATGTGACCTTCAGGCTGGTTTTTGGGTTGTTGTTTTTTTCTGGGGGTAACAAAGAAAGCATGACCATGCTTTTTCTTTTTTTTTTCATCCAGCCCTCGTAGGGGAAAGGGTAAAAATAAAAGAAAGGGGGAATCATATCAGTACAGCATGCACATTATAAGTCATTGTTGCATGGAAAACAGTGAAATAAAACAGAGAGAGGGACATAGTTATATCAGTATAACATGCACATTATAAGTCATGGTTACATGAATAGTAATTTTACATTGACATGAATAAGTAATGTTACATTTACATTGATCACACATCTACACATTTTGACATGACTGTCACGGATTCTGCGCTTCACTTTCATAAACCACGAGACAGCTGGCGTCACAGGAAATGACGTCACAGGAAAATGACATCACAGGAAAAATTAGAACAGGTTATTTCTTTCCGGCGTCCGCCAAAACATTGATGACGATACGAGAAGTGACGACTTTAGGGTTGTGTCTCAGCTGTTCCATTTCCATGGGCATAGCTTGCAATGTATTATCCAGTAACTACGGAGAATTCGCGAACTGAATGTCAATGAGAACTCTGTGTGTGTGTGTTCTTCAGTTTAACGTCTATTCACTATAAGTATTTTTAGACGGAAAGGAGTAAAGTAGTGTATAAAGGAAAGGGAATGCATGTGAATATTAGTGTAAAAAATAAAAAAGTTCATGCTATGCATCAGAGGAAAAGTACATTATAAGAAAAAGTCTGAAGAGGTTGTGGTGTGTATTGAATGAGTTGTTATGGGAAGGAGAATATGTATATGCATATGTATATGCATATGTATATGTATATGCACACGTGTGTGTATGTGTGTGTGTGCACGTGTGTGTGTGTGTGTGTGTGTTTGTGTGTGTGCGTGCGTGCGTCAAAGTCAAGGATTTTATTTTATTTTACGATGGTAATTGAATATGCAACAACTGCAGCTCTGTGTGTGTGTGTGTGCGTGTGCGTGTGTCTGTATGTGTGTGTGTGTGTCTGTGTGTGTGTGCGTGTGTCTGTCTGTGTGTGTGTGTGTGTGTCTGTGCAATGGAAACATCTGCCATCAAGTGAAAACTGCGCACGAAAGGTCATGCATGGACGGACATTTAACCCAGGTCATGCGGTACATTGTTTGATTAGTTAATCATAGCACACCCTCGTCAGTTGAAAAAAACACACAACAGAACAGCGTCACTGTTTCTGTCAGACCGGCGTCAGTGAGAATTCATTCCCTGAGTGGTGGTGTGATTGTCTGTCCCTTGCCCCAAGAACACGCTGTGCCCCACGCTGAGTCGATCGCTCCCTGTAAAGAACTGACGCACAGAGAGAGACAGAGAGACATATATATATATGTGTGTGTGTGTGTGTGTGTTTTGTGTGTGTGTGTGTGTGTTACATATATATGTATACATTTATTTGTCTATCTATATCTGTACATATATATATATATATATGTGTGTGTGTCTGTCTCTGTTTCTCTGTCTGTGTGCCTGTCATACTGACTACATGCATGAATGTATGATAATTATATGAACTGAAATTGTATGCAGCACAGTACATAATGTGTGCGTATACATCCATGCATGTGTGTGTGTGTATGTGTGTGTGTGTGTGTGTGTGAGTTTGTGTGTGTGTGTGTGTGTGTGTGTGTGTGTGTGTGTGTGCGTGAAAAATAGAGCAGCGTCACCAGCTCTGTCAGACCGGCGTCAGTGAGAATTCATTCCCTGAGTGGTGGTGTGATTGTCTATCCCTTGCCCCAGGAACACGCTGTGCCCCACGCTGAGTCGATCGCGCCCTGTGAAGAACTGACGCCTGAGGGGTGGAGTGAGGGGGTGGGTGGGGATTGACAGGTCCTTGCTGGCGTCACACTCTGGCGCATCCTGTCTAAACATTGATTTTCCCACCCACCACACCCCCGACCCACCCGCACATTTCCCTGTTATCTCACCAGGATCTTCCTTCCCACATCAAATAACCCCATCCCCGCCCCTACCCCCGACCCTGCATTCCCCCTCTGCCCTTATCTGCCCTTCCCCCTCTCTCTGTCTGCAGATCGTGGTGACCTGATGAAGGAAGGGAGACAGTCGATAGTCAGTGTTTCACAGAAGGCCCTCGCTCACCTGCAGCAAACGGCAACAACACCAACCCCTCCACTCCTCTCCCCCCCCCCCCCCCTGTCCTCCTTCCATGCTCCTCTCACTTTCACTGCTTTCCTCATGATGCCTTCAGGATATTCATTTTCCTCCAGTGCTACATTTCTTTTTTTTTTCTCTTCCTCGTTTCGTTCCCTATAGTCATTCCTCTCACTAACAGGGTTGCCAGTGAAAACCTTGATAGACTGCTGAAAGAGATTTAACGTGGTGACTTATACCTTCAAGAAGTTTTAAGGAAGAAAATGGGGTGCATCTGGATGAATTATGAATGTGCTGTTTCTAAAGCCCCCAATCCCCACCCCCACCCCATTCAGTGCCTTGATATATTGATGTAACTTGGGGGGGTGCTTGTGCGGCAAGAATCAGCAGTCAATTACTATGTCTTGCTGCTCAACTAATTCTAAGGAACACCGCAAGTGACCATGCACTTGTCAGGATGAGACTGGATGATGTTGGTGGACGAATTTTGAGACACGTGACCTAGACATCAACCAGGTTTGGATGGTACTTTGGATTCTAAATGATCTGTCAGTAAGTCAGTCACTCATTAACCAATCATTATGGTTCAGAGGTAAATAATGTCCATGCACAAAATCAGCCAAAGCCGTAGGAATTCCTCTGAAAACTGCCCCACAACGTTTCTGTTCATGTAACAGCAACCTCAGCAGATTCTCAATCAACGCCTGGAAGTAATTTTCGCCAACAACCCAAACGCACAGACTAATGCCATGTGATGGTGTAATTACTTCCCTCTCATATGCGGCAGTAAAGAAAAAAAAAGTAAACCAAACCCAGTTTTAAAAAAAGAAAAAAGAAAAAAAAAGTACTCTTCTGCGCACCTCCATCCGTGCTCATTAAGCTTGAAAGGAAGTGACAAACAAAAGAGAGCGAGAAAAATTGCTTTCAAAGAAAACGGCAGCTCCCCAGGTAAGGCAGGCATTGCTCTTTCCGTGCCAGGTCACTTTACCCCCTGGAGATAAACAGCTGAAGAGGCTGCAGGTACAGCCAGCAGATCACCTGTCATAGGACCAGGGGACAGTGTGCCAGGGACAGGCTGCCCGAATCCATTACTGTATCCGATGAAGAGACCCAGAAGATCATGGAAAACGAGCATGGGCTGTGTAGTGAGGCATCATATTATATGAAGATGGTTACAGCCTTGCCAGGAACTTTTTTTTTAAGTGGAGCAGAGTTCTGGAAGCGTGGTACGAGAGAGGTAAATAAAACAGGAGAGAGAAATATATGTTTCACCCCCCTTCACTGTGAAGGGAGTTTTATTTCAAGAGGGAGGGAGTGGGAGGCGGAGAGGCAGTGGTGGAGATGAAGGTGAATGAAGACTGATGGTTGTCTTGATGCTATCTTACGTGTCTGTTTTCACTAAACCTGTATTGCCAGCCAGACGCCTGACAGCTCTTAGCATTAACAGCAACAGAACGTCTGCCTGCATGTAAATCTGTTTGCACACACACACACACACACACACACACACACACACACACACACACACACACACACACACACACACACACACACACACACACACACACGGAATGAGAGAGAGGGACAGAGACAGACAGACAGTAAGACAGACAGACAGAAAGACAGAGTGGAAGAAAGAGAGATAGACAGACAGACAGACAGACAGACAAAGAGATAGGAAGAGAGTGAGACTGAGACAGAGAGACTCAAAGACAGACAGACAGAGACAGACAGACAGACAGACAGAGACAGACAGACAGAAAGACAGACACAGAGAGAGAGAGAGATAAAGAGAGAGAGAGAGATGTATACATTGATATGGATATATAAATATATTATTCATTTATTCATCTATCTATATATTGTTATATATATGTATATATATATATATATATATATATATATATATATGTGTGTGTGTGTGTGTGTGTGTGTGTGTGTGTGTGTGTGTGTGTATCTGTATATATATAATTTATGTATATATACACATAATTATGTATCTATGTATGTATGTGTGTGTCTGTCTGTCTGTCTGTCTGTCTGTCATGCTGACTGCAGTACATAATGTGTGTGTGTATGCATGCGGGTGTGTGTGTGTGCATGTGTGTGTGCGCGCGCGCGCGCGCGCGTGTGTGTGTGTATGTGTGTGTGTGTTTGTTTGTTTGTTTGTGTTTGTGTGTGTGGTGTGTGTTTGTGTGTGTGTAAAACGTGTTCTCATCAAAAACACCATTGCAAACATCATTTCTAAAAAGTAACTACAAAGAAGAAGAAGGAGAAGAACATAGAGAATAGTTCTCTGGATGTATAATTAGTTTATTCAACGTTGAATACTGGAGACAAAAGCAGAGCAGAGTGTACAGAGTGAACGACGGGCGCAATAGCCGAATGGTTAAAGCGTTGGACTTTCAATCTGAGAGTCCCTGGTTCGAATATCGGTGACGGCGCCTGGTGGGTAAAGGGTGGAGATTTTTCCGATCTCCCAGGTCAACATGTGTGCAGACCTGCTAGTGCCTGAACCCCCTTCGTGTGTACACGCAAGCTAAAGATCAAATACGCACGTTAAAGATCCTGTAATCCATGTCAGCGTTCGGTGGGTTATTTAAACAAGTAAATACCCAGCATGCACACCCCCGAAAGCGGAGTATGACTGCCTACATGGCGGGGTAAAAACGGTCATACACGTAAAAGCCCACTCCTGTACATACGAGTGAATGTGGGAGTTGCAGCCCACGAACGCAGAAGAAGAAGAAGAAGAAGAAAATGTACAGAGTGAACAAGACAGGCCCCAGGACGAATCCTTGATGGGCACCACAGGTGGATTTGACAGAAGACTAAACATTGTCAACACCCGTGCCAAGATATCTCTACACCTGAAAAGTCAGCATGGAATGTTGTTTCTGAATGTGTTAATGGAATGTGGGTTCTAAATGTGTTCATGGAATGTGGGTTCTAAATGTGTTCATGGAATGTG
>NC_134888.1:23913952-23921452 GCF_041734735.1 Babylonia areolata | reverse complement strand
TTCAGCCCTCCTGTTCCCTCCAGCATCTTCCCTCTTTCCTATCATCCTCCATCCTTACTACCCTTTCATCCACCACCTCTACCCCTTTCCCCTTCCTATCTCTCCAGCTTCTTGTTCCCTACCATCTTCCACCCGTACTACCTTTCTTCCCCACTCCCTTGTCCCCTACCCCCGTCCACCCCCCACCCCCCCCCCCCCCATCCCCCCCATCTCTCTCCAGTATCTTCCTCCCTACCATCTTCCATCCCTACTACCTTTCTACCCCCTACCCCTCCCTATCTCTCTCCAGCATCTTCCTCCCTACCATCTTCCATCCCTACTACCTTTCTGACCCCCTACCCCTCCCTATCTCTCTCCAGCATCTTCCTCCCTACCATCCTCCATCCCTACTACCTTTCTTACCCCCTGCCCCCCTCCCTCCCTATCTCTCTCCAGTATCTTCCTCCCTACAATCCTCCATCCCTACTACCTTCCTGACCCCCCCCCCCCTCCACTACCCCTCCCTATCTCTCTCCAACATCTTCCTCCCTACCATCCTCCATCCCTACTACCTTTCTCACCCCCTGCCCCCCTCCCTCCCTATCTCTCTCCAGTATCTTCCTCCATACAATCCTCCATCCCTACTACCTTTCTGCCCCGCCCCCCCTCCCCCCCCTCCCTATCTCAAGTCAACAAAATGTGAGTCGATTTTTGTTCTTTGTAGTTGTTGAAGTTGCCGGCATTTTGTTTAAAGTGAATCGGTGTTGGTTATTGTGGCTCTTTTGGTTCATTAGCAGATACATATTAATTTTGATAGGTTATTTGAACAGTTGATTGGTCAATGGTTTTGTATGTGTACTCGTATGTTTAGTAATGTACCCCCGAAAACGAAGTATGGCTGCCTACATGGCGGGGGTAAAAAAACAAAAAAACCGGTCATACACGTGAAAGCCCACTCGTGTACATACGAGTGAACGTGGGAGTTGCAGCCCACAAACAAGGAAGAAGAAGAAGTTTAGTAATGTAGTTTTGTTGTTGTTGTTGTTTTTCTTTTCTCCTTTTTTTCATTTTTTCCCTTCATTTGTTTATCATTCATTCCTGTGTTTCATGCATATATTCGGGGATGCGGGGGGTTATTGTCCCCCCATCCCCCACCCCCCACCCCCCAATAGCCCATGATTTATATATGATTTTCACACATTTTTACACAAAAAATCATTTCAAACCATTGCATGGAAATAATCCTAGGTAAGAGCATGGGTGGAGTAATCACATTGCTGTCATCGCGAGTGACGAACGAAAATGAAATGGATCGAAACACATTTCCCCCCTTTGCTCATCAAATCTAAAACGTCAAACAAAATAGTTTGTACAGTCCTTCTATTCCATCTCGGTCCTTGGCCACTGTCTGCATGGCTCTGAAAGTCACTGGTGACAGGGGGTTGGGGGTTGTGTGCTGGCAGATCGTTTGTCATTCAGTCAATCAGGGCAATAATTGTCCTAATACACGAACACATTGACTGTTTACAGTGCAGTATGAGAGAATATATAAAAAGTGAAGAGAAGTGTCAGATGGAGACAAAGTATTCCTGTCTTGAGAGTCTGGAAAAAATAGGGGGGAAAATGCTTGAGAAATAGATAAATACTGGGTTGATTGTTTTTTGTTTGTTTGTTGTTTTTGTTTTTGTTTTGTTTTTGGTGTTGTTGTTTTTTTGGGGGGGTTCTCGTTTTCTTTGTTTGTTTGTTTGTGAGTGGAGAGGTTGGGAGGGGGACAGAGGAGAAGAGGGGGTGTTTGTGGGTGGGGATGGATCGCCAGGGGTTGGATGGGTTAAGGTCTGGGAAATGAGAAATAGCTTGTGTCATTTCTCTCTCTCTCTCTCTCTCTCTCTCTCTCTCTCTCTCTCTTTCAAATGCTATGTCTGATGTCTGCTTGTTGACTGGTGCTTGGCTGTTTGCCTGCTTGAACTACTATTTATGTTGTGGCGTGTCTTTCGTGTCTATCCTAAAATATCCATGTAGTTCTGTTATACGAGTCGATCATTCACCGTGTTGTGTACCTGCAGATTAGTAATGGCAAAGATGACCTCGTTTTTATAATGTACTCCTTGAATAAGTGTGTGTGTGTGTGTGTGTGTGTGTGTGTGTGTGTGTGTGTGTGTGTGTGTGTGTGTGTGTGGTCATATTTTGGTGTGTGTATGTAACATAGATGTAATGTTTTATGTTAACAAAGCGTTTTTGTAAAGCACCTAGAGCAGATTTCTGGATAGTGTGCTATATAAGTATCCATTATTATTATTATAATTATTAAGTTTGCTGGGCACTATGGTAATTTCTTGCAATTCATCATGATACATTTACTTACAATGTTCCTGTTATTTCTGTTTTGATTTTCATAGTTTAATCAACACTGACAACAGCTAGTTTTACACGTACTCATGTCTAGCCAGCTCCATCCTGCATCCCATGCCGCCCACGCCACCCCTCCCACCCCACCACGCCCCTCCCACCGGCACATCCTCCTCACACATACATACATACATACATACATACATACCCAAGAGGGAAAGGATGAGTTTTAGTAAGAATGGAATGGGTACTGCAATAACGTCAGTGTAAAAGCAGCCACGTACAAGGACGCAATGGCCTGATTGACAGGAAAATTACCAGCTTGGTGGGAGGTCCTCAATGACGTCATGTCCCGACATCGTTGTTCACTCCCTGCTTTCAGCCCTTCTCCCCCCCCCCCCCCCCCCCCGCCCCCACGCCCCCAAGCCCCCCCACCCCCACTCCATACCCAACTGGCGCCCCCCCCCCCCCCCCCATTCCCCCAATGTTCCTCCCCTCCCTCCTCCCACCCTGCTCACTGTCTACAGGTCATCGTGACCTGATGAACAGAGACAGTCAGAAGTCAGCGTCTCTCAGCGTCCTTCCCCCTCCGCCCCCCCCCCCCCCCACCCCCCACCCCCACTACCCCCATCCCCTCTCCCTTACCCCATCTGCATTCATACACACATTCCCCTCCACACACACCCCATCCCCTCACTCTACTTCTATTTCTGTGCACGTCACTCCCACCCAAGCATTTGTGATGTTTGCCAAAGCTCCACGCGCATGAGGAAGATGGCATGAGAAGAGATGGTGCAGTTTTCTGTTCGTCAGACGGCAGAGATAAAACCCACAATGCATTATACTGAATTGTGTGTTGTATTGAAACTCAGTTTAGTCATAGAATGATACAGTCACGTGCTTCAATATTAGCTCATGATTTGGTGAAACCCACTACGCATACACTGTTATATTGTGTATTTTAGTCATCGATACAGCCATGTACTTCAATACCAGCTCATGGTTTGGTTTGCTGGGTAGTCGACTGCTGGCCGCCGTTCTTTCTCTGTCTCTGTGCCTTACGATTGGAATGAACTTCCTCTTTCGCTTCGTCAAGTCTCCACACTCAGCTCTTTCAAGTCTGGCCTTAAAACCCACCTTTTCCCAAAATAGCCTCCCTTGCCTCCCCTTCCTTGTCTTTAGTTTCTACAGTTTTAGAGTTATGCATGCGTGTGAATGACTGGTGCGAAAGCGCTTTGATTTGTCTCTGCACAAACTTCAGCGCTATATAAATACCATTATCATTATTATTATTAGTTCTTTGATTTATCAATTCATCTGTTTTTTACATTCAGTCATCAAATTCTTTCGTTTATTCATTCTGGTATTCTGTCGTTTACTCATTCTTTATACTCAGGTGTGTCGCACTTCCATTATTTATTTCAATTTTCTTTTCATTGCTTTATCTTATATCTTTGTTTTGTAGTTTGATTTGTGTTTGCCATATTCCAGAGCTATAACCATGAAGTCAAAATGAAAATTCATTCAGCATTCAAGTGGAATGTGAGATAGTGTCCATGGAAAGGGAGAGAAACATTTTTCTTGTCCCCATACATATTTCCTCAGTTCATTTTTGCAGGTCTTGTTCCTCCTAGTAACCAAGAGTGAGAGAGTGAGAAACGAATATTTAGGGGGGCGGGGGGGGGAGGAGTTAGCTGAAAGCTGCTTTGCACCATGCCCAAACATTTTTTGATAACACAAACTAAAACTAACTCGCTGTGATAGAATGACTTTTTTCCGATTTTACTGATGCGCACAACACACACACACACACACATGCATGCATGCATACACACACACACACACACACACACACACACACACACACACACACACACACACACACACACACTACACCACACCACACCACACCTACTCATATATAGAGAGAGACAGAGACAGAGAAAGAGGAGACGATGTTAGCTAAGCCAAACACACACGACATGACACATGCTAGAGTCATTACTTCGCTTTCATTGGTTATACTGAAAAGCACACGTAATTGAAATGGAGCAGCAAAACACTTTTTCCTCCCCTTGCTCATTAAACTCGATGTGCCAAACGAGCAGGGTTAAAAAAAAAAAAAAAAAAATTTATTTTGCAGAGTCTCCTTCCATGTTTCACCCAATCCGTCTCCCCCCCCCCCCCCCTTCCCAGGCCTCTCCCAGCACAGGCTGAAGAGCTGCAGCTGATGGGAGGAAGATACAGGAAGAACGTTCATCATTCAATCAGCACATGTCTGGCATGGACGTTCAGGGTACAGGAAGACAGGAAGAGTGAAGAGAACGTTAGAACCGTGTATTCTAAACATGAGCGTTTCCCTCAAACAGGGAAAATGCAAAAGACGTACGTACTACATATGCACTGGACAGAAAAGATGAGTAAAAAGAATGTTAAAACAGTGCATTCCAAACATGGGCGTTTCTGTGTAACCTGAAAAAATGCAAGAGACGTAGCTAAATATGTACTGGACAGAACAGATGAGTGAAGAGAATGTTAAAACCGTGTATTCGATCTAGACATGAGCGTTTCCATGTAACAGGAAAAATGCAAGAGACATATCAACACATGCATTGGAAAGAAGGTTTCTAGAGGCTGGTTAAGGTGTGTAGAGTGAAGTATAACTTGTGTCATGATCCTGTTTGTGATTTTAAGCGCAATAGTGTTGCTTGGTTTACTTGTTTTGCATACTGGTGCTTACGTGTCCACTTATCATGTGATGATTCTGCCCTGTGTCTAACCTCACCCAGTTAGACCTATCACTCTGTGCAGGTAGAAACCCTCACGCCAGCAGAGGCTTTTCTTTTCGCCTGTCTAGATTAGCAAAGGCAGGGATGGCCTAATTCGCGATGTCCAGCTAAACGTAAACGTTATTATCATTCTGTCTGCTTCTGATCAAATGATTCAGTAATCGCGTTCACAAAACTTGCCTGGTTAGTATAAGTGTGTGGTTGTGTGTGTGTGTGTGTGTGTGTGTGTGTGTGTGTGTGTGTGTGTGTGTGTGTGTGTGTGTGTGTGTGTGTGTGTGTTTGTGTTTGTGTGTGTGTGTGGGGGGGGTGAAATAGAGAGAGAAGGGGTGGGGAGAGAGAGAGAGAGAGAAATGGACACTACATGAACCATGTTGGTCTGTGATGCTTCACCACGGTGTCACATATTGGCAGAAACATGACCCATATCAACACACACTGGTAGAAACATGACCCACACCAACACACATTGGTAGAACATGACTCATACCAACACACATTGGTAGAAACATGACCCATACCAACACACACTGGTAGAAACATGACCCAAACCAACACATTAGTAGAAACATGACCCACACCAACACACACTGGTAGAAACATGACCCATACCAACACACACTGGTAGAAACATGACCCATACCAACACACACTGGTAGAAACATGACCCATACCAACACACACTGGTAGAAACATGACCCATACCAACACACACTGGTAGAAACATGACCCATACCAACACACACTGGTAGAAACATGACCCACACCAACACACACTGGTAGAACATGACTCATACCAACACACATTGGTAGAACATGACCCATACCAACACACATTGGTAGAAACATGACCCATACCAACACACATTGGTAGAAACATGACCCATACCAACACACATTGGTAGAAACATGACCCACACCAACACACATTGGTAGAAACATGACCCACACCAACACACATTGGTAGAAACATGACCCATACCAACACACACTGGTAGAAACATGACCCATACCAACACGCACTTGTAGAAACACGACCCATACCAACACCCACTGGTAGAAATATGACCCATACCAACACACATTGGTAGAAACATGACCCATACCAACACACATTGGTAGAAACATTACCCAAACCAACACACATTGCTAGAAACGTGACCCATACCAACACACACTGGTAGAAACATGACCCATACCAACACACACTGGTAGAAACATGACCCATACCAACACACATTGGTAGAAACATAACCCATACCAACACACACTGGTAGAAACATGACCCATACCAATACACACTGGTAGAAACATGACCCATACCAACACACATTGGTAGAAACATGACCAACACTAACACACACTGTTAGAAACAAGACCCATACCAACACACACTGGTAGAAACATGACCAACACTAACACACACTGTTAGAAACATGGCCCATACCAACACACACTTGTAGAAACACGACCCATACCAACACACACTGGTAGAACATGACTCATACCAACACACATTGGTAGAACATGACCCATACCAACACACATTGGTAGAAACATGACCCATACCAACACACACTGGTAGAAACATGACCCATACCAACACACATTGGTAGAAACATGACCCATACCAACACACATTGGTAGAAACGTGACCAACACCAACACATTGGTAGAAACATGACCCACACCAACACACATTAGTAGAAACATGACCCACACCAACACACATTGGTAGAAATATGAACCATACCAACACACATTGGTAGAAACATGACAAACACTAATACACATTGGTAGAAACATGACTCATACCAACACACATTGGTAGAAACATTACCCAAACCAACACACATTGGTAGAAACGTGACCCATACCAACACACACTGGTAGAAACATGACCCATACAAATACACATTGGTAGAAACATGACCCATACCAACACACATTGGTAGAAACGACCCATACCAACACACATTGGTAGAAACATGACCCATACAAATACACATTCGTACAAACATGACCCATACCAACACACACTGGTAGAAACATGACCCATACAAATACACATTCGTACAAACATGACCCATACCAACACACACTGGTAGAAACATGACCCATACCAACACACACTGGTAGAAACATGGCCCATACCAACACACACTGGTAGAACATGACTCATACCAACACACATTGGTAGAAACATGACCCATACCAACCACACAATGGTAGAAACATGACCCCACTCCAAACACACTGGTAGAAACATGACCCATACCAACACACACTGGTAGAACATGACCCATACCAACACACATTGTAGAAACATGACTCATACAAATACACATTGGTAGAAACATGACCCATACCAACACACACTGGTAGAAAC
>NC_134888.1:23891452-23908952 GCF_041734735.1 Babylonia areolata | reverse complement strand
CTTCCTACTCATCATTCTGCTAATCTTCACCCCTCCCCCCCCCCCTCTCTCTCTCCTTTTGCTGTGAACATTTGACATTTTTGAAGTGTGATTATCAAGGTTGCAGATAAATGAAACAATGTTTTAACCCGTAGGCTGCCTATATGACGAGATAACTCGTCATGGAAAGCATGTACGCTTCGCTGCCACAATGACGAGATAACTCGTCATCGAAATATTCTGACTTTTCCCTGCTTTGCATTCAGTTCGTTGACAAAAATGCTGGTAGCTTTCGGTTGGGGAATCTTTCTAGATTCTATTCATAGCTAGAAATACCATCTGCGTCATTAGACAGTCCTTTATTTGAACGTTTTGGTTGGGTTACTGGCCGCAGTCTTGCCTGGCTCCTCTCCTTGCTTGCTCAACAAAATGTCCGACTGACTCTGTGCTCAAGACATGCGATCGTGACGAACTAAATCAACCAAGATTACTTTCTTTAGCTGATGCTCAGAAAGAACTGAAGCATAAATTCGAAGGAGAAGAAAGTGGTAAACATTTATAGGACGATTTGATAGAAAATAAAGGGAACAATCAAGAGAGTGGCCAAGATTCGACTATCAGTGAGTGATGCCGGCTGTTCAGCTCTAGCAGGCGACAGAAGTCACCGAATTTTTAGCAGTGTGAGCTATTTTCTTGGCACTCAGCCAATGCAGTCTGGTGAGAACTGGATAAAGTGACTGTGTGAGGGGGGTGAAGAGGAGGGGGGTGGCGACTGAGGGGGCGTGGCCTCACATCCATATTATCACTTGCAGAAGTCACAATGCATTATGTATCTATTTCTTTTTCAGTTTTTTTGACTCACTTGTGTAAACAAAGTGAGTCTATGTTTTAACCCGGTGTTCGGTTGTCTGTGTGTGTGTGTGTGTGTGTGTGTGCGCGTCTGTGTGTCCATGGTAAACTTTAACATTGACATTTTCTCTGCAAATACTTTGTCAGTTAATACCAAATTAGGCATAAAAATAGGAAAAATTCAGTTCTTTCCAGTCATCTTGTTTAAAACAATATTGCACCTCTGGGATGAAAAAAAAGCCAAATTATATGCAAACTGCATTTACAGTTATATTTATATTTTTTGTATTCTCTAAACTTGGCACTTTGATCTGATATTCTGACACAACAACAAGAGCAGTCATTATTATCATTTTTTGTTCAAACAGGAACTTCTTTTGCTAAGCATGGAAGTTTTATTTATTTTGCAAACGTTTTGGTGCAGATAGTAAAAAAGGGAAATTAATCTGCAATTAATGCTATGGGACTTAATTTGCTTTAAACTGATCTTTCTCATCGTAAACATTACATTTTGAAATTATACTCAAAACATAAAAAGCTTGTGTGTACAGGGCTTTCACTATGTTTATTCGCCCAAGTGGTCTTTTTCGGAAAAAACTAAAATCAATACGACGAGTGGACTTGGATGATAAGGATTTCAGCCTTGCTTTTATTTCCCATCTGTCCTAACCAATCTACATTCATTACATTTTGTACACAAATATACCTACACGGAGGAGGGGGATGGTGAAAGGAGAAAAACAACCCCGTGCAAATGAATATGCATGTCGAAGAAGGTACACACACACACACACACACACACACACACACTCACTCACTCACTTACACATGATACGTATTTATATAACATACACAGACACGCTCACACAGAGATGACAGGTGGACGGGAGAGATAGGGGTGAAAAAGAGAGAGTGCGGAATGGAGGGGGTAGGGTGGGGGTCTCCAAGAGCTGGTGTGAGCGGTTTACAACTGTTCACGATTTTTTTTTTTTTTTTTTTTTTTTTGACCCGCAAGCTCATCTCGCCCGTGGGGTGAAACGATGTGAGTTGTGTTTCTGCAGTCAAAAGTGCCATTTTGTCAGGCTCAGTCGGTCTGGAGGAGAGAAACCATACAGCCTTGGTTGTCCGGCCTGGTAAGTACGTAGCTGTGTTTAAATGAAATGTTTAGTTTTGTTAATAACTTTGTAAATGAACTCATTCACCATCCCAGTACTGCTGCAAGAGAGCCTCTTACCTGTTTATATCTGTCGCAAAGGTAGTCATCGATAAATCGCCAGTTTACCTTCACTGGGTGTCCACAGGAAGGAGTATTTGAAGTTCTCGTTTAAAGTTCTATAAACTAAAATGGGAAAACATTACAACCACACCTCCCCCACCCCGTTTCGGCTTCTTTTCACACACATTTATTTATGTTTTAAATCAGAAGGTAGGGATTGATCCCAGAACGATAGCGTGTTGAAAACATCGGAATGGGAATATTGCTCATTGAAGAAGGAACAATGTTGGAAAGATATTCACCCCAGACTTCTCCAGCCTTTTCCCAATTGAGTAAAGAGGGCAGGGGATGGGGACAAAAATGAGGTATATTTCCATTGTTTCCAGCTGCAGGAATGGTGCGGGTGGTGGAGGCAGGGGAGGACAGGGGGCAGGGTGGAAATCATGTCCAAAAAAGACGAGAATAGTTTACATTATAGTGACAGGTTTTGGTAGCAGGGATGGTGGTTCCCATTCCTAGCCAAAATGGCTAAAAACAAACAAAACAAAATATTTCATTATTGATATTTGAAGTCATCTCTCATTTTGTTTTCAGTTTATCATTTTTGACTGGTCACCTTAATCATAGCAAACAGAAAAATCTGGTTACTGCAAAATGTGGTCAGTAACTTTAGTTCAAGCATTGAATGGCAGATTTCTTTGTTCACCCCTCCTCCATCATAACTGTCAAGTTTTTGTATACATTTTAGATCAGCTTTTTTTATTCTTCATTGTGATATTTAAAAAGTTTTAAAGGGTGTTCAAATCATCACAGATTATTGATAGTGGTGTAGAATTGAGAAAGACAGAAAAATCAAACTGAACTCAAAGACATACATGAAACGTAAATCATTGATCAAAGATCTCTACTGATACGTTGTTGAAACATTTAAATAAAAAAAATTAAAAAAAAAAGACAAGAAAAAAAAGTAAGACAGCATGCATGCCCACATATTATGCACGACCCAAGCACACACAAAAATCCACACCTGCACTCTCTCTCCACCCCCCCCCCCTCCACAACCGCTTCCCTCCCCACACAACTTAGTAGGGATGGTGTGGAGGGGGAATGTAGTAACAGGAGGGGCAGGGTGGAAGTCTTGCCCAAAAGTGTTGGATATAATTGTGGTTTACATTATGCACAATTTTAATCTTAAGTCAGCTTTTCATTTTTGCAGTTTGTTGAAAGGTGTGAAAAGAGTGCCTGAAAGTGTTCCTTTTTTTTTCTTTTTTTTTTTCAAAGTGAAAAGTTTACAAGATAAGAATTTTAATGATCATTTATATTTCTGTCCCCCCCCCCCCCCCACACACACACACACACACACACACACACACACACACACACACACACCCCTTTGAAATCAATGTTTTCATTTGCTTTTATATTTAATTTTGTTGAAAAATATCAACGGCGTTATTTAATATCCTCCATGCCCCAAAAGGGATTAAAAGATGAAAAAGAAAATGTTCAGGGCATTATAAAACTATTTTGAAATTTCTTTATGCAATGATACAGGATACAGGAAGTGTAGCATAGCTTTGACTCATAACAAGATCTTGTCAACAGTCAGTATTGGAAGAACAACCACAAACTTAGGCTTTGCAAATGATCTTAAATGTCTGGCAGGCAGTGAGGAAGAACTCGTCATTCAAGTGTCTGTAACTAATTTACAAAATGAACCTTGGATAAAGGATTACCTGAATCTTTTGTAAACAGATTTTGAGGATTTTGTGACATCTTTGGCGGATTCTAAAAAATGGAATAGAATGGTGGGAGATTACAATGTAGATGAAAATGTTAAGAATTAAAATCCAAAAGTATCAAAGTAGATGAATCATTTTTCAGATTTTTTTAACCTACACATATTTATTTATCTTTGCAAAATAAAAGGAGTTGAATTATAAGTATTCATAGGTACCATTTTTGGTTCTTTTTTCCTTGAAACTGTCAAAAGATATTTAGTGCATTTAACTATTAAAATGAAGTATCTGTCATAAATGTCAGTGACGAAAAAATATGTCCAGGGGGACAGGACGCCTACACCAGCACCGGGGTGGATACTGGTGATGCCAGCACCCAGGACGCTGCTTCCAGTGGGTTCCAGACAGATGTAGCCACGGACGCTGACGGGTGAGATATTCCTATCGAAATCAGACAGTACTTGGACAAAAAATCTTGTGGATTTCAGGAAGTGTAGCATAGCTTAGACTAATTCACTTGAAGATCATGTCAGCAGTCAGCATTGGAAGAAGAACCACCGCAAACACAGGCTTTGCAGATGATCTTAAATGTCTGGCAAGCAGTGAGCAAGAACTCATCGTACAAATAGCTGTAACTAATTTAGAAAATGAAACTTGGATAAAGCATTATCTGAATCTTTTGTAAACAAATTTTGGGGATTTTGTGTTTGGCGGATTCTTAAAAAATGGAATAGAATGGTGGGAGATTACAATGTAGATGAAAATCGTTTTAACCTATGCATATTTATTTATCTTTGCAAAATAAAAGGAGTTGAATTATAAGTATTTGTAGGTATCATTTTTGGCTCTTTTTCCTTGAAACCGTCAGAAGCTGAAAGTGATTGTATTTAACTATTAAAATTATCAGTTATAAATGTTACTGGCAAAAAAAAAAATATATATGTCCAGGGAGACAGGACGCCTACACCAGCACCGGGGTGGATGCTGGTGATGCCAGCACCCAGGACGCTGCTTCCAGTGGGTTCCAGACAGATGGAGCCACTGACGCTGACAGGTGAGATATTCCTATCAAAGTCAGACAGTACTTAGACTGAAAATCTTCCGGATTTCAGGAAGTGTAAAATATGAGGCTGATTCTCTTGAAGATCATGTCAGCAGTCAGCATTAGAAGAACCACCACCGCAAAGACAGGCAGATGACCTTAAATGTCTGGCAAGCAGTGAGCAAGAACTCATTGTACAAGTGTCTAATTTAGAAAATGAAACTTGGATAAAGCATTATCTGAATCTTTTGTCAACAAATTTTGAGGATTTTGTGTTGGCTTTTGTGAATTGTATAAGTGGAATTGAATGGTGGGAGATTACAATATAGATGAAAATGTTAAGAATTTTTATGCAAGATTTTTTCAACCAATGGATATTTATCTTGGCAAAATAAAAGGCATTAAATTGTTAAATAATATTGATAGTTATAAGTTTTGGCAGGTTTTTCCTTGACACTGTCAAAAATAAAATTAAGTGGGTTTAACTATTGAAATATCTGTCATAAATATTGCTGATGAAAAAATATGTATATGTCTAGAGGGACAGAGGTCGTCGACACCAGCACCGCCGCTGCCAGATAGAACCTCTGACGCCAACAGGTGAGGCATTACTATCTGAATGAGACTGTATTTTAAACAGAAATGATGTGGATTTCAGGAAGTGTAACATAGCTTTGACTCACTTGAAGATTATATCAGTCAGCATTGGAAGAACTAGCACAAACGTAGGCTCTGCAGATGACATTAAATTTCTGGCAGGTAGCCAACAAGAACTCGTGATACAAGTGTCTGTAATTCATTTAAAAAATGAAACAACATGCATACTTACATTCTTAAAACGCTGAATCAGAAGGAAATGTCCTGATTCTGCCATGGCACTTGGGATTGTGAAGAACAAATAAGTGTGGCGCGAATGCCCTGAGTTTCCTAGTTTTCAGGCAGCCTACTGAGGACAGCGCCACGACTAGAGAAACACCGGGGCTGAGCAGGACACCACCTGCGGGATCCAGGAACATGGGGCCACCACTACTTTAGGGTGAGGGACTGCTGTCAAAATCAGGTCTTGTGCCTTGACTAGATGTAAAGACAGACAAGACAGTAAGGCACTCCTATCAAAATCAGACTGTACTTAACCCCTTCATTGCCACAGTAAATAACCCTTTTAATTACACATACTTAACTGTGACCCAACTGGTACAAACTCCGGCAGGGGTCTGACATTCCTGCCAGATAGAAAATTTCCTTTTTGGATTGCTGTGTGCCAGGCCTAATTTTAGCTTTTTTTGGGTAGGTTCACCAAAGTTTTCACTGCTCATTCATTTATTAGGGGTATCTCAAAGATTTTTGGCATGTTTTTTTCCCTCATACCCTTGGCAATGAAGTGAAAGCATTATGTTGTCCTTTCCTTGGTATGTTCACTGAACAGTTCACTGCCCATTCAGTTATTGAGATATCTCAAAGATATTTGGCATGTTTTTTTTCTCACATCCTTGGCTTTGATGTGACAGTACAATTAATTTGATATTGGTAGAGTAAATATGGATACACATGATATTTAAAAAAAAAAAAACACTCACTTTCAGATTATAAACACGTATTACACAACAAAATCATACAAGTACAGGAAATACTGGCTTTCTTTGTACATTTACAAACTCGGAATGAAAATATGTAAGTTGCAGGTAGTGCCAGTGCACAAACATGGCATGGTAGCCCATGAAACAACCCTACTGGTATTTGTATGCACGGAAGGACTTGGGCAGGGCAAAATGTATTCACTGAATAGAAATGATATTAGGCTTAGGCTTTGCAGATGACAGTAAATGTGTGGCAGGCAGTGAGCAGGAACTCATGATATAGATGCCTGTAACTTTAATAAAAAGAAACTGGGATAAAACAATCTAAATCTTTTGTAAACAAATATTCAGGAATTTGTGACACCTTGGATTGTAAAAAGTGGAATAGAATCGTGGAAGACAACAATGCAGATGAAATTAACAATTTAGATCCAAAAAACACTAAAGCAGATCAATCAATTTTTAGATTTTTTCAAACTGTGAATAATTTATCTTGGCAAAGTAAAAGGAGTAAAAAATAGGTATCACTTTTAGCTCTCTTTTTTTTTTTTTTTTTTTTTTTTTTTTTTTTTGAAACTTTCAAAAGCGAAATTGTGTTACTATTAAAATAAGTATCTATCATAATTGTCAATGACAAAAAAATGTATGTCCAGGGGGACAGAGGGTGCCAACGCCAGCACTGGGGAGGACGCTACCGCTGCCAGTGGGTTCAAGACAGATGGAGCCACTGACGCTGACAGGTGAGATATTCCTGTCAAAATCAGACTGTACTTAAAACTAGAAATCATGTGGATTTCTGGAAGTGTAACACAGCTTTGGCTGACTCACTTGAAGATCATGTCAGCAGTCAGCATTAGAAGAACCACCGCCGCAAAGACAGGCTTTGCAGATGACCTTAAATGTTTGGCAAGCAGTGAGCAAGAACTCATCGTACAAGTGTCTGTAACTAATCTAGAAAATGAAACTTCGATCAAGCATTATGTGAATCTTTTGTCAACAAATTTTGAGGATTCTGTGTTATCTTTGGTGGATTAAAAAAAAATGGAATAGAATGGTGGGAGATAATAATGGAGATGAAAATGTTAAGAATTTGAATCCAAAAGTATCAAAGCAGATCAGTCGGTTTTCGGATTTTTTCAAACTACGTATGTTCATTAATTTTTGTTTTGATAGATATTCATAGAATATTCCTGAAACTGTCAAAAACTGAAAGTAAGTAAATTAATTATCACTCATAAATGTTACTGATGAAAAAATATATGTCCAGAGGACACCAATGCCAGCATCAGGGAGGATGCTGCCGATGCCAGCACCCAGGACGCCACTGCCAGTCAGTTCGAGAAAGATGGAGCAACCGACAGCGACATGTGAGATATTCCTATCAAAGTCAGACTGTACTTAAACTAGAAATCATGTGGATTTCAGGAAGTGTAACATAGCTTTGATTGACTCATTTGAAGATCATGTCAGCAGTCAGCATTGGAAGAAACACCACAAAGACAGGCTTTGCAGATGACCTAAAATGTCTGGCACGTAGTGAGCAAGAACACATCATTTAAATATCTGTAAATTACTTAAAAAATGAAACTTGGTTAAAACATCACCTGAATCTTTTGTAAACAAATTTCTAGGATTTTGTGTTACCTTTTGTGGATTCTAAAAATGGAAGAGAATGGTGGGAGATTACAATGTAGATGAAAATGTTAGGAATTTAGATCCCAAAGAATCAAAGCAGATTAATCAGTTTTCAGATGAACTACGCATATATATTTTTGTAAAATAAAAGAAGTTGAAATGTTAGGTAATTATAGGTGTCATTTTTGGCTCTTTTCTGCTTAAAACTGTCAAAAACTGAAAGTAAGAGCGTTAACTATTGAAATTTATCAGTCATAAATGTTACTGACGAAAAAATGTATGTCAAGGGGGACAGAGGACGCCTACACCAGCATCGGGGAGGACGCTGCCGATGCCAGCACCCAGGACGCCACAGCCAGTGGGTTCCAGACAGATGGGGCCACCGACACCGACAGGTGAGATATTCCTATCAAAATTGGACTGTACTTTGACTAAAAATCATGTGGATTTCAGTAAGTGTAACATAGCTTTGACTAACTTGAGTGACTCACGAGCAGTCAGCATTGGAAGAACCACCACCACAAACACACTTTGCAGATGACCTTAAATGTCTGGCAGGCAGTGAGCAAGAACTCATCGTACAAGTGTGTGACTAATTTAGAAAATGAAACTGGGATAAAGCATGACCTGAATCTTTTGTAAACAAAATTTGAGGATTTTGACCCAACTTTGGCAGATTCTATATATGGAATAGAATTGTGGGAGATTACAGAAAAATTGAAAATGTTAAGATTAATATTTATATGTAAGATTTTTTCAACCAATAGATATTATTTTGGCAAAATAAAAAGAATTAAATTGTGAAGTAATATTGATAGGTATAATTTTTGGCAGGTTTTTCCTTGAAACTGTCAAAAACGAAATTAAGTGGGTTTAACTGTTGAAATGAAGTATGTGTCAAATGTTACTGATGAAAAAATATATGTCCAGAGGGACAGAGGTCGTCGACACGACACCGCCGCTGCCAGTGGGTTCGAGACAGATGGAGCCTCCGACGCCGACAGGTGAGGCATTACTATCTGAATGAGACTATACTTTAAACCGGAAATGATGTGGATTTCAGGAAGTGTAACATAGCTTTGACTCACTTGAAAATTATATCAATCAGCATGGGAAGAACTAGCACAAACGTAGGCTCTGCAGATGACATTATATTTCTGGCAGGTAGCCAACAGGAACTCGTGATACAAGTGTCTGTAATCCATCAAAAAAAATGAAACGACATGCATACTTACATTCTTAAAACGCTGAATTAGAAGGAAATGTCGTGATTCTGCCATGGCACTTCCTGATGATGAACAGCAAGAAATAAGTCGCCAAATAGAGAAATGGGTGCTAAGGACAGTGATACAGACCTGTGAACTCCTTACTGAGCTATGTTAGTGACCAGTTCGCCATGGAATGCAACTGGTGTGATGGAGACATTTGCAATTTAGTGATGCTTGCAACCTCTGTGGGATGAAAATCAAAAGTGAATGATGTCTCTAGAGAAAACAAATATATCAGGAAATGTTAATAATGAATGCTAGCAAATGCAATGATAAACGCCAACTGTTACTAGAAGACATTTATAAAAATGATGCACCAGTTGTCAAAATGATCCAATATGCAGCACTATATACCAATAATGTTTTAGCATAACTATTGTTTTGTAAGCTCAACCATTGGCTTTATTTGATATATTTTTGCTTCCAAAAAGCCCCTCTCCCTTTCCCAAGATCCCAGAAAGCCCCGACACCATTCATGTTTAAATAATTTGACAGTCTTAAATGTATTTGACCATTTGTATGTGGGCATGTTATCAGGGATCTGTGACATGAACAAGGGACTTCATGAGGCCTCTGAAAAAGCTAAGTCAACCCTTCCCCCCTTATCTCTCCATTCTCTCTGTCTGTCTCTGTCTTGTCTTGTCTGTCCATGTGCGCGCATGTGTGTGTGTGTGTGTCCGTCCATTTGTCTGTCTCCCTGGATGGTTGCCCTGAGTGGATGTGTGCACCGAGTTCAGCATGGTGTTGAGCTAACCCTAACACACTGCACAGTATGGATGCAGTGTGTGTGTGTGTGTGTGTGTGTGTGTGTGTGTGTGTGGATTGTGAAGAACAAATAAGTGTGGCGCGAATGCCCTGAGTTTCCTAGTTTTCAGGCAGCCCACTGAGGACAGCGCCACGACTTGAGAAACACCGGGGCTGAGCAGGACACCGCCTGCGGGATCCAGGAACATGGGGCCACCACTACTTTAGGGTGAGGGACTGCTGTCAAAATCAGGTCTTGTGCCTTGACTAGATGTAAAGACAGACAAGACAGTAAGGCACTCCTATCAAAATCAGACTGTACTTAACCCCTTCACTGTCACAGTAAATAATCCTTTTAATTACACATACTTAACTGTGACCCAACTAGTGCAGACTCCGGCAGGGGTCTGACATTCCTGCCAGATAGAAAATTTCCTTTTTGGATTGCTGTGTGCCAGGCCCAATTTTAGCTTTTTTTTGGTAGGTTCACCAAAGTTTTCACTGCTCATTCATTTATTAGGGGTATCTCAAAGATTTTTGGCATGTTTTTTTTTCCCCTCATACCCTTGGCAATGAAGTGACAGCATTATGTTGTGATGTTTCCAGTTTTTGTGTTATCCTTGGTAATGTATATTTTAAAAACACACTTTCGGAACATACACTCACACATTCCTGACCATAAAACATCAAACGTACTGGAAAAATGGGTTTTCTTGTACATTTACTGAGAATGAAAATACATCACTCGGTGTTAGTGCCAGTACACAAACTTGGCATGGTAACCCATGAAACAACCCTACTGGTATTACTGCGTGCCAGGGCAAAATACTGCTTTCCTTGGTATGTTCACTGAACAGTTCACTGCTCATTCAGTTATTGAGATATCTCAAAGATATTTGGCACGTTTTTTTCTCACATCCTTGGCTTTGATGTGACAGTACAATTATTTGATATTGGTAGAATAAATATGGATACACATGATATTTAAAAAAAAAACAAAAAAAAACCACTCACTTTCAGATCATAAACACGTATTATACAAGATAAAATCATACAAGTACAGGAAATACTGGCTTTCTTTGTACGTTTACAAACTCGGAATGAAAATATGTAAGTTGCAGGTAATGCCAGTGCACAAACATGGCATGGTAGCCCATGGAACAACCCTACTGGTATTTGTATGCACGGAAGGACTTGGCCAGGGCAAAATATATTCACTGAATAGAAATCATATTAGGCTTAGGCTTTGCAGATGACAGTAAATGTGTGGCAGGCAGTGAGCAGGAACTCATTATATAGATGCCTGTACCTTTAAGAAAATGAAAGTGGGATAAAACAATCTAAATCTTTTGTAAACAAATATTCAGGAATTTGTGACACCTTGGATTGTAAAAAGTGGAATAGAATGGTGGGAGACAACAATGCAGATGAAATTAACAATTTAGATCCAAAAAACACCAAAGCAGATCAATCAATTTTTAGATTTTTTCAAACTGTGAATAATTGTTTATCTTGGCAAAGTAAAAGGATTTGGATTGTTAAAAATTTATAGGTATCACTTTCAGCTTCTTTTTTTTTTTTTTTTTTTTTTTTTTTTTAAACTTTCAAAAGCGAAATTGTGTTACTATTAAAATAAGTATTATCATAAGTGTCAATGACGAAAAAATATATGTCCAGGGGGACAGAGGGTGCCAACGCCAGCACTGGGGAGGACGCTACCGCTGCCAGTGGGTTCCAGACAGATAGAGCCACCGACGCTGACAGGTGAGATATTCCTGTCAAAATCAGACTGAACTTAAAACTAGAAATCATGTGAATTTCTGGAAGTGTAACATAGCTTTGGCTGACTCACTTGAAGATCATGTCAGCAGTCATACAAGTGTGTGTTAACTAATTTAGAAAATGAAATTTGGATAAAGCATGACCTGAATATTTTGTGAACAAATTTTTTTTAGGATTTTTTGACAACTTTGATGGATTCTATAAAACGGAATAGAATGGTGGGAGATTACAATGTTGATGAAAATGTTAGGATTTAAATCCAAAAGAATCAAAGCAGATTAATCAGTTTTCAGATTTTTTCAAACTACACCTATTTCTTTTGGTAAAATAAAAGGAGTTCAATTGTTAGATAATTATAGGTGTAATTTTTGGCTCTTTTTTCCTTAAAACTGTCAAAAACTGAAAGTAAGTGCATTTAAGTATTAAAATTATCGCTCATAAATGTTACTGACGAAACAATATATGTCTAGGGGGACAGAGGATGCCTACATCGGCATCAGGGAAGACGCTGCTTATGCCAGCGCCCAGGACGCCGCTTCCAGTGGGTTCCTGACAGATGGGGCCACCGACACCAACAGGTAGAGGTATTCCTATCAAAATCAGACTGTACTCGACTAAAAATTGAGTGGATTTCAGTAAGTGTAACCTAGCTTTGACTGATTCACTTGAAGATCATGTCAGCAGTGGGCATTAGAAGAACCACCGCCGCAAAGACAGGCTTTGCAGATGACCTTAAATGTTTGGCAAGCAGTGAGCAAGAACTCATCGTACAAGTGTCTGTAACTAATTTAGAAAATGAAACTTCGATCAAGCATTATGTGAATCTTTTGTCAACAAATTTTGAAGATTTTGTGTTATCTTTGGTGGATTCTAAAAAATGGAATAGAATGGCGGGAGATAATAATGGAGATGAAAATGTTAAGAATTTGAATCTAAAAGTATCAAAGCAGATCAGTCGGTTTTCAGATTTTTTCAAACTGCGCATGTTCATTAATTTTTGTAAAATAAAAGAAGTTGAATTGATAGATATTCATAGAATATTCCTGAAACTGTCAAAAACTGAAAGTAAGTAAATTAATTATCAGTCATAAATGTTACTGATGAAAAAATATATGTCCAGAGGACGCCAATGCCAGCACCGGGGAGGATGCTGCCGATGCCAGCACCCAGGACGCCACTGCCAGTCAGTTCGAGAAAGATGGAGCAACCGACGGCGACATGTGAGATATTCCTATCAAAGTCAGACTGTACTTAAACTAGAAATCATGTGGATTTCAGGAAGTGTAACATAGCTTTGATTGACTCATTTGAAGATCATGTCAGCAGTCAGCATTGGAAGAAACACCACAAAGACAGGCTTTGCAGATGACCTAAAATGTCTGGCACGTAGTGAGCAAGAACACATCATTTAAATATCTGTAAATTACTTAAAAAATGAAACTTGGTTAAAACATCACCTGAATCTTTTGTAAACAAATTTCTAGGATTTTGTGTTACCTTTTGTGGATTCTAAAAATGGAAGAGAATGGTGGGAGATTACAATGTAGATGAAAATGTTAGGAATTTAGATCCCAAAGAATCAAAGCAGATTAATCAGTTTTCAGATTTTTTCAAACTACGCATATATATTTTTGTAAAATAAAAGAAGTTGAAATGTTAGGTAATTATAGGTGTCATTTTTGGCTCTTTTCTGCTTAAAACTGTCAAAAACTGAAAGTAAGAGCGTTAACTATTGAAATTTATCAGTCATAAATGTTACTGACGAAAAAATGTATGTCAAGGGGGACAGAGGACGCCTACACCAGCATCGGGGAGGACGCTGCCGATGCCAGCACCCAGGACGCCACAGCCAGTGGGTTCCAGACAGATGGGGCCACCGACACCGACAGGTGAGATATTCCTATCAAAATTGGACTGTACTTTGACTAAAAATCATGTGGATTTCAGTAAGTGTAACATAGCTTTGACTAACTTGAGTGACTCACGAGCAGTCCAGCATTGGAAGAACCACCACCACAAACACACACTTTGCAGATGACCTTAAATGTTGGCAGGCAGTGAGCAAGAACTCATCGTACAAGTGTGTGACTAATTTAGAAAATGAAACTGGGATAAAGCATGACCTGAATCTTTTGTAAACAAAATTTGAGGATTTTGACCCAACTTTGGCAGATTCTATATATGGAATAGAATTGTGGGAGATTACAGAAAAATTGAAAATGTTAAGATTAATATTTATATGTAAGATTTTTTTCAACCAATAGATATTATTTTGGCAAAATAAAAACAATAAATTGTGAAGTAATATTGATAGGTATAATTTTTGGCAGGTTTTTCCTTGAAACTGTCAAAAACGAAATTAAGTGGGTTTAACTCATTGAAATGAAGTATGTGTCAAATGTAACTGATGAAAAATATATGTCCAGAGGACAGAGGTCGTCGACACGACCCCCGGCCGCTCCCCCAGTGGGTTCAAAGACAAAAGGGAAGGCCCCTCCGCCCCGGAAAAGGTAAAGGAAAATTTTTCAAAACCCTTAAATGAACTTTTAATTTTTAAAAAAAACCAAAATGATTTTAAATTTCAGGAAGTGTAACAAAGCTTTGACTCACTTGAAAATTATATAAATTCAGCAGGGGGAAAAACCTACCCACAAACAAGGCTCTGCAGATGACAAAAAATTTCTGGCAGGTAGCCAACGGGAACTCTGAAAACAAGTGCCCTTGGTAATCCTTTAAAAAAAAAAAAACAACAGGGCATACTTACATTTTAAAACGCAACAAAAAGGGAAATGTCTATTCTGAAAGGCACTTCCTGAGATGAACAGCAAAAAATTTAAGGGGTCCCAAATCCCGAAAGGGGGCTAAGGACAGTGATAGGGAAACCTTGAACCCCTTTAACGAGCTATGTTTGGGGGGGGGGGGGCCCTTTCCCGCCATGGAATGCAACTGGTGTGATGGAGACATTTGCAATTTAGTGATGCTTGCAACCTCTGTGGGATGAAAATCAAAAGTGAACGATGTCTCTAGAGAAAACAAATATGTCAGGAAATGTTAATAATGAATGCTAGCAAATGCAATGATAAACGCCAACCTGTTACTAGAAGACATTTATAAAAATGATGCACTAGTTGTCAAAATGATCCAATATGCAGCACTATACACCAATAATGTTTTAGCATAACTATTGTTTTGTAAGCTCAACCATTGGCTTTATTTGATTATATTTTTGCTTGCAAAAAGCCCCTCTCCCTTTCCCAAGATCCCAGAAAGCCCTGACACCATTCATGTTTAAATAATTTGACAGTCTTAAATGTATTTGACCATTTGTATGTGGGCATGTTATCAGGGATCTGTGACATGAACAAGGGACTTCATGAGGCCTCTGAAAAAGCTAAGTCAACCCTTCCCCCCTTGTCTCTCCATTCTCTCTGTCTCTGTCTTGTCTTGTCTGTCCATGTGCATGTGCATGTGTGTGTGTGTGCGTGTGTGTGTGTGTGTGTGTCCGTCCATTTGTCTCTGTCCCTGGATGGTTGCCCTGAGTGGATGTGTGCACCGAGTTCAGCATGGTGTTGAGGCCTAACCCTTCCTAACCCTAACACACTGCACAGTATGGATGCAGTGTGTGTGTGTGTGTGTGGATTGTGAAGAACAAATAAGTGTGGCACGAATGCCCTGAGTTTCCTAGTTTTCAGGCAGCCCACTGAGGACAGCGCCACGACTTGAGAAACACCGGGGCTGAGCAGGACACCACCTGCGGGATCCAGGAACATGGGGCCACCACTACTTCAGGGTGAGGGACTGCTGTCAAAATCAGGTCTTGTGCCTTGACTAGATGTAAAGACAGACAAGACAGTAAGGCACTCCTATCAAAATCAGACTGTACTTAACCCCTTCACTGCCACAGTAAATAACCCTTTTAATTACACATACTTAACCGTGACCCAACTAGTACAGACTCTGGCATGGGTCTGACATTTCTGCCAGATAGAAAATTTCCTTTTTGGATTGCTGTGTGCCAGGCCTAATTTTAGCTTTTTTGGGGTGGGTTCACCAAAGTTTTCACTGCTCATTCATTTATAGGGGTATCTCAAAGATTTTTGGCATTTTTTCCCCCTCATAGCCTTGGCAGTGAAGTGACAGCATTATGTTGTGATGTTTCCAGTTTTTGTGTTATCCTTGGTAATGTATATTTTAAAAACAACACACTTTCGGAACATACACTCACACATTCCTGACCATAAACATCAAACGTACTGGAAAAATGGGTTTTCTTGTACATTTACTGAAATTTAAGCGAAATTGTGTTACTATTAAAATAAGTATCCTATCATAAGTGTCAATGACAAAAAAATATATGTCCAGGGGGACAGAGGGTGCCAACGCCAGCACTGGGGAGGACGCTACCACTGCCAGTGGGTTCCAGACAGATGGAGCCACCGACGCTGACAGGTGAGATATTCCTGTCAAAATCAGACTGTACTTAAAACTAGAAATCATGTGGATTTCTGGAAGTGTAACATAGCTTTGGCTGACTCACTTGAAGATCATGTCAGCAGTCAGCATTGGAAAAACCACCACCACAAACACTGGCTTTGCAGATGACCTTAAATGTCTGGCAGGCAGTGAGCAAGAATTCATCATACAAGTGTGTGTTAACTAATTTAGAAAATGAAATTTGGATAAAGCATGACCTGAATATTTTGTGAACAAATTTGTTTTAGGATTTTTTGACAACTTTGGTGGATTCTGTAAAATGGAATAGAATGCTGGGAGATTACAATGTTAATGAAAATGATAGGATTTAAATCCAAAAGAATCAAAGCAGATTAATCAGTTTTCAGATTTTTTCAAACTACACCTATTTATTTTGGTAAAATAAAAGGAGTTGAATTGTTAGATAATTATAGGTGTAATTTTTGGCTCTTTTTTCCTTAAAACTGTCAAAAACTGAAAGTAAGCGCGTTTAAGTATTAAAATTATCACTCATAAATGTTACTGACGAAAAAATATATGTCTAGGGGGACAGAGGATACCTACATCGGCATCAGGGAAGACGCTGCTGATGCAAGCGCCCAGGACGCCGCTTCCAGTGGGTTCCTGACAGATGGGGCCACCGACACCAACAGGTGAGGTATTCCTATCAAAATCAGACTGTACTCGACTAAAAATCGAGTGGATTTCAGCAAGTGTAACCTAGCTTTGACTGATTCACTTGAAGATCATGTCAGCAGTGGGCATTAGAAGAACCACCGCCGCAAAGACAGGCTTTGCAGATGACCTTAAATGCTTGGCAAGCAGTGAGCAAGAACTCATCGTACAAGTGTCTAACTAATTTAGAAAATGAAACTTCGATCAAGCATTATGTGAATCTTTTGTCAACAAATTTTGAGGATTTTGTGTTATCTTTGGTGGATTTTAAAAAATGGAATAGAATTGTGGGAAATAATAATGGAGATGAAAATGTTAAGAATTTGAATCCAAAAGTATCAAAGCAGATCAGTCGGTTTTCAGATTTTTTCAAACTACGCATGTTCATTAATTTTTGTAAAATAAAAGAAGTTGAATTGATAGATATTCATAGAATATTCCTGAAACTGTCAAAAAGTGAAAGTAAAATTAATATCAATAAAATTTTGATGAAAAAAAATGTCCAGCCCGGGCGCCAAAAC
>NC_134888.1:23881848-23884348 GCF_041734735.1 Babylonia areolata | reverse complement strand
GAGGAAAGAAAGAGTGAGACTCAAAAAGAGAGGGCAAGAAAGAAGACAGACAAGCAGACAGACAGACAGAGGAAAACGAAGAAGGCGATGAGGACGGACCGGAAGTAATGCGGCAAAAAGGAAACCGGAAACAGAGAAGGACACAAGCGACAAAATGACAAAAGACAAAACAAGACCCAAGTCAGCAACTGAAATACGTTGACATGACAGACAAGAAAAGAAAAGAAAAGAAAATTACGAAATTAGGCTTTAAAGGAAACGGAAAAGAGAAGAGAATTAAATCAACTTTTTCTCTTTTTTTTTCTTTTTTTTTCTTTTTTTTTTAAACGTCACAGGAAGAGAGATAATTTGAAATAAAAATAAAAAGACGAAACATACAATGCATGAAGGAACGAAAAGGGGAGGAATGAAAAAAAAAATAAAGGAACGAAAGCAAACAAGAAAAAACACAATGAGTTTTTGCTATTTTGGGTTTTTGTTGTTGTTTTAATGTCGAAAACACAGAAATGAACGCCATACGGAAACAGAAAGAATTGAAATCGTAGAATTTTGTTCGTGGACAAGGGGCTGTCTAAATCAGTTCACATAATTCACAATCTCGAAAACAGCTCCATGGTTCTTTCTTTAACTTAACGTCATCCCGCTTTGGGTGATGTCAGATGTCTAGTATATTTACGTGGGCAGGGAGGAGGTGAATATTCATTAAAAGGATTGATCAGAACAGCGCAATCAACATCGCCCCGTAAATATTAGAATATAATAGCAATTTAGACTCAACGCAATAATGTCTTTGATTAACCAGAAACATTCCAATAAGTCTGTGTAACAGAAATGGACGGTCGGACAATGCAGTAAGTGTGTGTGTGAGCTCTTGTCCTGCCGTGCCCACCGCCACCTGCAGGTATACCTCTGTGTGTGTGTGTGTGTGTGTGCGTGTGCGTGTGTGTGTGTGTGTGTGTGTGTCCTGCCCACCGCTACCTGCAGGTATACCTACCTCTGTGTGTGTGTGTGTGTGTGTGTGTGTGTGTGTGTGTGTGTGTGAGTGAGTGCGCGCGCACGCGTGTATGTGTGTGTGTGTGGGGGGGGGTATGTAGGGGGGACCGGGGAGGGAGGGGTGTTATGAGACGATAAACTAGGCGTGCAGCAAGCACTTGCCGCACTGAAGAATAAGCCATGGCAACAAAAGTGTTGTCCTCTGGCAAATTTCTGACGAATAAATCCACTCTGATAAATACACAAATATATCTGCACGCGCTCTAGGTTCTGACTAGCGTGTTGAGTTCTGCTGCTGTCAGGCATATGTCAGTCTAGCAGATGTGCTTTAACGTATATGGATTTGTCCGAACGCAGTAACGCCTCCTTGAGAAACTGAAACTGAAATGGAGCATCTAAGAATGGCCACATGCATCAAACAAGAGGTTCTGAAGAAAATGGACACAAGGTAACTCGAGTATTATTAGAACGGTCCAGGCATAACAGTGGAGCACTTGAGAGTGACCATACTGATAACTACAGAACACTGCGTTGGTATGATAGTCAGTTGTGTCTGACTATGACCGTCAGAACTGCAGAGGAGGCAACTGCTGTCTCAACTATCTGAATTTGATTATAGTGGTGAGTGTCTTGCCCAAGTTACATCCCCACTCTCTCGGCCAAGAGAGTTTCAGGGCAGTCGGCGTTGGCGATGGTTCTCAAAGGCCAACTAGGCCCCCAAGGCTGCAGCACCAAGAGCTAGTGCAATCTTGCCTCCTAGTTTGAGAGTCACAGTCCTTCACAGAAAGACTGAGCTGCAAATGACTTCCCATTGCAGTGGAGAAACCATTGTTCATCATACAGCTCTCACTTTGCTGTCAGCCCAGCTGTTTGTAAGCTTTTGTCAATCGGTAATATAAGCCCAACACTCGGCTTATATCACAGATTGATATAAGTTTACATTTCGGCTAACAGCAAAGTGAGAGCTGTATTATCAATGGTTTCTCCAGTCAATGGGAAATCATTTACAGCTTAGTCTTTTGTGAAGGACTATGACTCTCAAACTAGGAGGCAAGATTGCACTAGCTCTTGGTGCTGCAGCCTTGGGGGCCTAGTTGGCCTTTGGGAACCATCGCCAACGCCGACTGTCCTGAAACCCTCTTGGCCGAGAGAGTGGGGATGTAACTTGGGCAAGACACACTCCACTGTAATCAAATTCTAGCCCAAATAGTCGGAACAGCAGTTGCCTTCTCTGCTGTTCTGATGGTCATAGTCGGACACGACTGACTATCGTATATATATATATATATATATATATATATATATATATAAGCAGTTTTCAGGACACTGCGAATTGACAAATGAGCACGACGGCTATTCTAATATGACTGTAAGGGTTGGTTATATGTAAAACATTTCACAATTTTTTTCATGAAAAACCGTGGAATAACTCCACCACTGAAGAACGTATACTGACCGCCCACAGTGTGAAAGGTGAACGCTCAATACTTTCCTCAATTATCTCCAA
>NC_134888.1:23866848-23874348 GCF_041734735.1 Babylonia areolata | reverse complement strand
CTCTTTTTTCTCCATCGCTAGAGATCATTAACCTTGCTGATCGTTTTCAGTCATCAATGTCCACTCTAATCCAGTTTATCAGCGGCTGGGCCAGTGGACACCAAACAAGAGAGAACTGGAACTGTCCCTTTCCTATTACCTCCGCTTCCCACTTTCCTCCCCCAACGCTATGCTCGTTCGTCTTTCAGTTTGACGTCCTTTCACTGAAAATGAAGTTAGACGGGCACCCTCTTCCCACTTCTGTGTGTGTGTGTGTGTGTGCAGGGGGGGTTGTGGGTTGGTGTGTCTACCTGTCTGTCTGCATTTGAATCTGAGTGTCTGTCTGTCTGTCTCTCTTCAAAAGCCAGTATTATGTAACACGCACGCACAACTCTCTTTCCTATTTCCATTTATCTTATTTATTTTCATCTAATCATTTTAAGACTTCTTGCTATATAGCCTTCCCTTTGCCACAATACATGTCCACAGGCTATACAACACACCAGGGGAAGTGAAAATCGAACGGACGATCTCTGTCTCTCTCTCTTCTGTCTCTCTCCCTCTTTGTTTCTCTCTCTCTCTCTCTCTCTCTCTCTCTCTCTCTCTCTCTCTCCAAATCCCCAGTACAATATAAAGACACGCACAAAACTCCTTCCTTTGTTTATCCTTTCACCACCCCTTTGCCACAATACATGTCCACAGGCCATACAACAAACCAGGGAAGTGAAAATCGAACGGACGATCCAACCACAGGAGCTTCAGCAGCACTTGTGCAGTGCAGCCCTATCGACATGCTGTGAGCTCCATCCATCTTGTCCCGTCCTTCCCCCCACGAGCGATGGCGCATGTGCGTGTCCACACAAATGGACGGACGAGCGAAAAAGAGCGAGAGAAAATGAGATTGAACAAATTGATCCGGTGTTCGCCGCCAGCTTGCTTCAGATGGAGATAGTAATTTACACACGGGCAAGTCTGTCGGCTGTGATGAGTTCAGTGATTTACTCGTCACCGTTTTTTCATGGATTTCTGGTCAGGGTGGTCCTGTTGTACTGTGGATTGTAATAGTTACATGTTAGAATACAAGACTGGTTATAATGGACAAAAACGTTATCTCTGTCTTAGAATACAAGAAGAATTCTAATGGAGAAATGATATACGTCTGTTAGTCTGTCTTCCTCTGTCCTTCTCTCTCACTCTCTCTTTCGTTTTCTATGTGTATCTCTCTGTCTGCCTCTCCCTTCTCTATATCTCTATCTCTATGTCTGTCTCTGTCTATTCCAGCCTGTCTGTCTGCCGCTCTTTGTCTATCTGTCTGTCTGGCTGTTTGTCTCTCTGTCTGTCCCTCTTTGTCTATATGTCTGTCTGTCTCTGTCTCTGTCTTTCTATCTCTGTCTGCCTCTCTCACTCTCTGTCGTTCTCTCTCTCCAAAAACCCAGACAATAATAAGACACGCACAAAACTCCTTCCTTTGTATATCCTTTCACCACCCCTTTGCCACAATGCGTGTCCACAGGCCATACAACAAACCAGAGGAAGTGAAAATCGAACGGACGATCCAACCACAGGAGCTTCAGCAGCACTTGTGCAGTGCAGCCCTATCGACATGCTGTGAGCTCCATCCATCTTGTCCCGTCCTTCCCCCCACGAGCGATGGCGCATGTGCGTGTCCACACAAATGGACGGACGAGCGAAAAAGAGCGAGAGAAAATGAGATTGAACAAATTGATCCGGTGTTCGCCGCCAGCTTGCTTCAGATGGAGACAGTAATTTACGCACGGGCAAGTCTGTCGGCTGTGATGAGTTCAGTGATTTACTCGTTGCTGTTTTTAGGGATTTCTGGTCAGGGTGTTCCTGTTGCACTGTGGATTGTAATAGTTCCATGTTAGAATACAAGACTGGTTGTAATTGACAAACAAGTGATCTCTGTCTTAGAATACAAGAAGAATTCTAATGGAGAAATGATATACGTCTGTTAGTCTGTCTTCCTCTCTCTCTCACACACACTCTCTCTTTGTGTATCTCTCTGTCTGTCTCTCCCTTCCCTATATTTCTGTCTCTATGTCTGTCTCTGTCTATTCCAGCCTATGTCTGCCTCTCTTTGTCTATCTGTTTGTTGTCTCTCTGTCTGTCCCTCTTTGTCTATATATCTGTCTGTCTCTATCTCTGTCTTTATGTCTGTCTGTCTATCTCTGTCTTTCTATCTCTGTCTGCCTCTCTCTCTCTCTCTCTCTCTCTCTCTCTCTCTCTCTCTCTCTCTCTCTCTCTCTCTCTCTCTCTCCAAAACCACAGTACAATATAAAGACACGCACAAAACTCCTTCCTTTGTATATCCTTTCACCACCCCTTTGCCACAATACATGTCCACAGGCCATACAACAAACCAGAGGAAGTGAAAATCGAACGGACGATCCAACCACAGGAGCTTCAGCAGCACTTGTGCAGTGCAGCCCTATCGACATGCTGTGAGCTCCATCCATCTTGTCCCGTCCTTCCCCCCACGAGCGATGGCGCATGTGCGTGTCCACACAAATGGACGGACGAGCGAAAAAGAGCGAGAGAAAATGAGATTGAACAAATTGATCTGGTGTTCGCCGCCAGCTTGCTTCAGATGGAGACAGTAATTTACGCACGGGCAAGTCTGTCGGCTGTGATGAGTTCAGTGATTTACTCGTCGCTGTTTTTTCATGGATTTCTGATCAGGGTGGTCCAGTTGTACTGTGGATTGTAATAGTTTCATGTTAGAATACAAGACTGGTTATAATGGACAAAAACGTTATCTCTGTCTTAGAATACAAGAAGAATTCTAATGGAGAAATGATATACGTCTGTTAGTCTGTCTTCCTCTGTCCTTCTCTCTCACTCTCTGTTTCGCTTTCTATGTGTATCTCTCTGTCTGCCTCTCCCTTCTCTATATCTCTATCTCTATGTCTGTCTCTGTCTCTTCCAGCCTGTCTGTCTGCCTCTCTTTGTCTATCTGTCTGTCTGGCTGTTTGTCTCTCTGTCTGTCCCTCTTTGTCTATATGTCTGTCTCTGTCTTTCTATCTCTATCTGCCTCTCTCACTCTCTATCGCTCTCTCTCTCCAAAAACCCAGTACAATATAAAGACACGCACAAAACTCTTTCCTTTGTATATCCTTTCACCACCCCTTTGCCACAATACATGTCCACAGGCCATACAACAAACCAGAGGAAGTGAAAATCGAACGGACGATCCAACCACAGGAGCTTCAGCAGCACTTGTGCAGTGCAGCCCTATCGACATGCTGTGAGCTCCATCCATCTTGTCCCGTCCTTCCCCCCACGAGCGATGGCGCATGTGCGTGTCCACACAAATGGACGGACGAGCGAAAAAGAGCGAGAGAAAATGAGATTGAACAAATTGATCCGGTGTTCGCCGCCAGCTTGCTTCAGATGGAGACAGTAATTTACGCACGGGCAAGTCTGTCGGCTGTGATGAGTTCAGTGATTTACTCGTTGCTGTTTTTAGGGATTTCTGGTCAGGGTGTTCCTGTTGCACTGTGGATTGTAATAGTTCCATGTTAGAATACAAGACTGGCAAAATTGGACAAACAAGTGATCTCTGTCTTAGAATACAAGAAGAATTCTAATGGAGAAATGATATACGTCTGTTAGTCTGTCTTCCTCTGTCCTTCTCTCTCACTCTCTGTTTCGCTTTCTATGTGTATCTCTCTGTCTGCCTCTCCCTTCTCTATATCTCTATCTCTATGTCTGTCTCTGTCTCTTCCAGCCTGTCTGTCTGCCTCTCTTTGTCTATCTGTCTGTCTGGCTGTTTGTCTCTCTGTCTGTCCCTCTTTGTCTATATGTCTGTCTCTGTCTTTCTATCTCTGTCTGCCTCTCTCACTCTCTATCGTTCTCTCTCTCCAAAAACCCAGACAATAATAAGACATGCACAAAACTCCTTCCTTTGTATATCCTTTCACCACCCCTTTGCCACAATACATGTCCACAGGCCATACAACAAACCAGAGGAAGTGAAAATCGAACGGACGATCCAACCACAGGAGCTTCAGCAGCACTTGTGCAGTGCAGCCCTATCGACATGCTGTGAGCTCCATCCATCTTGTCCCGTCCTTCCCCCCACGAGCGATGGCGCATGTGCGTGTCCACACAAATGGACGGACGAGCGAAAAAGAGCGAGAGAAAATGAGATTGAACAAATTGATCCGGTGTTCGCCGCCAGCTTGCTTCAGATGGAGACAGTAATTTACGCATGGGCAAGGTCTGTCGGCTGTGATGAGTTCAGTGATTTACTCGTCGCCGTTTTTTCAGGGATTTCTGGTCAGGGTGGTCCTGTTGCTGTGTAAAATGCGATGATAAAATCTAAAAATACAGGAAGGGTTACTGTGGACACACAAGCCATCTGATTCTCAGTATCATGTCTCTGTCTCTGTCTCTCTGCCTCTGCCTCTCTGTCTATATCTCTGTCTCTGTCTCTCTGTTGCTGCCTCTGTCTCTGTCTCTCTGTCCCTGTCTCACTCACTTGCTGTCTTTGACGAATTCGAAATAAAAGCCTGACATGTATATTGTATGATGTCCTCAAACTGCCGATTTTGTTCTTTAGTTGCTTCGTTATTATTTTCTGTGTCAGGAGAAATGGAATATGGAAATCTGCCGGAAATAAAACCACAGAAAACACAGTTTTCTTCATGCACATGCATACACAAATACATGTCCACCCCATGTGCATGCACACACACACACACACACACACACACACACACACACACACACACACACACACACACACACACACACACACGTGCTGGTTTCCCTGAATCTGAGTGTCAAGGTATTCAGCCGCACTGAGATAAAGCAACAAGTACGGCGGGCGGCATCCTCAGAATGAATAACACAGATAAATAATGCATCGCCCTTTGTCTCTTGGCGTACACATGACAGCCTGTGTCTCTGTTGGCAAAGGCTGGAAGAGACAAGAATATGGAAATGGAAATACAGCAACTCATTTTCTTTTTCTTTTTTTTCCTGTTGACGAGGAGTCCAGTGAAAGAGAGACAGACAGACTGAGAGAGACAGAGAGATGGATGAAGTGTGATTAGTGTTACAGGGGGGCGAGGGAATGGGGAGTAGGGGTGGGTGGGGGTGGGAGGTGGGGTAAAGCAGAAGGGAGGTTATGGAAATGAGATGAGTGGCTTGGGAATTTTAATGCATAATTACAAGTTTCAAAGAAAACATTCATCATGACTGGGAATTTAAGGCCAATTGTTTATGTAAATGAATCTCTGTGTGTGTGTGTGCGCGCGCGCACGCGTGTGTGCGTGTGCGTGTGTGTGTGTGTGTGTGTGTGTGTGTGTGTGTGTGTGTGTGTGTGTTTGTGTGTGTGTGTGTGTGTGTGTAGCCGTATACCCGAGTGGCTTATTATATAAGAATTACTGATTAACTGTATTAAAGGATAGAATATATCCACGTGCAGGCCCAAGAACATATAGATGGCCAGTCACAAAAGGGTTTTTTCTATTGTTTTATTTACAATAGTTATAAGGAGATAAAGAAAAGAAGATGAGAAGACAATGCCCGAATAGACACGCAAGTGGATGGAAAGCACATGTATACGTATTACATTGAAAGACTACCACTTAGTTTGGCATAAGCAACAACATAACATAGATAATGCATATGTGTGAAGACCAAACACTGACATCAAATGAGATTTCTAATGCATTTAAATACTGTAGTTAAAGTGGTTGAAGCTGTGCTGATTTAGTGAAAGTACTCTGACAGTATAGATTTAAGTAAAGCTCATACTGTGTCAAAGTGACTCAAATGAATCAGTTATTATGTAGCACTATACTGGAATAAGCCGTATAGGAGAAAGCATAATCGCTAAATTACAATTAACAGACTGTGACACATACCGGTTGGTTTTAACCAATAACTGATATTAATCCAACACTATCTTGTAATCACCACAACAGACTACTACACACATTATAGAGTCCTGACTAAGCACACTGTAGCAGTACAACTGATTTCAGCATGTGAAATAATACATGAATAATAAACAATACAATAAGTGGCTTTGATAAAATACTGGCAAACTGAGAGACCAGATAGTCAGCACTCAATACAAAGATTGGAAGAACCATCATGGCTTAACCATTAAGAGGTGAATGAATTTACACAAGTAATCCGTTGCAGCAAAGCCAATTTGTATCTTCTAAATACCTGATCTATTCTAATCCAAACACTATAATGGTGTGGTTTTAGTTTCCAACAGCAGTGTGTGTGTGTATAAGCACAACAGATATAATATTGCAGCGAACCATACAAAGACTTGATTTAATAAATGTTTAGGAGCAGTTGTTTAAAAGGGGTTTTGCAGTCAAACCCGGAATGACATCACACATTCTGCCGGGTCGTTGAAGACCGGCAAGTTTGTTGCGAAAAAGCTGTCTGCTATACAGCTTGTGCATAAAGCAGTATCTGAAGCCAGCTGAGTGCTTGGCTACATATATATATATATATATATATATGTGTGTGTGTGTGTGTGTGTGTGTGTGTGTGTGTGTGTGTGTGTGTGTGTGTGTGTATTACTACTCAGTTAACATGATTGTCGATATGATTCGCGGGCCAGCTAACTGCCTGTAATGACTATCGATGGACTAAAAAAAAAAACAAAAAAAACAATTATCAGTAAAACTAATCATTTCAATCACTGTCCCTGTGGGAAAGACTCACCGTTACTAACGGCTAATGACTTGATATTCACCAAGGTCTATCATTAAATCATCACTAACGATCGTGGATATGTACGAAAGGCAAATCAGCTAGGTGCGTCATACCTGTTGTTAATAAAGGCGAGTTAATGCCAACAGGAAGGCTGCGGAAGCCCAGTCAATCAGAGGCCACCTCAAAGGGTGGCACTGTGCCTAAGTTAACGATTGGTTGGGGTTTTTTTTCACTCATGCGCAGCAGCCATTCGTGTGTTTCAACGAGTCCGCCAAGCTGGGGTACAGAAAACATCTTTTTTTGTTGCCATGGTGCGAGCAAAATAATGGGACAGACAAAAACGAGGAAAGAGAATATCTCATACACTGCCATGGTGCGAGCATGATAATGAGACAGATAAAAATGAGGAGACAAAACATTTTATGTGCTGCCATGGAGCGAGCATAATAATGAGACAGACAAAAATGAAGACAGAAAACATCATATACTGCCATGGAGCGAGCGTAACGAGTAAAAAAAAAAGACAAAAAATTACAACAACAAAAAACCCAATTCATATGCTGCCATGGTGCAAGCATAACGAATATGAAACACAGACCAACATAAATGCATAATTGATTTTGTCGTGTAAAAGAAAAAAAAGATAAAAGATAAAGGTGCTTTGTGTGTGCACTTTTTTTTCGAAATTCCATTAGCGTTTTTGTTGACGTTTCTTTGTTGTAGTCATGTAAGCTTATCTATTATTTATTCCCCCGGTTTTTGTTTATTTTTTTGGTTTTTGTTGTTTTTTTTGGGAGGGGGGGGGTTCTCAAG
>NC_134888.1:23856848-23861848 GCF_041734735.1 Babylonia areolata | reverse complement strand
CTCTAGCACCCAGACCACTACTCAAAGTCCAGGGGAGGTGGGAATGGTAACAAACAAAATCTAGGTCCGAATTATGGGACTGGACTCAAAGCCGTGCACACACTCTTCCTAGTCTAGCACGTGGACACCGCTCCACTGATACAGTTAGCTGACTTCAAAGGACAGGCTTCGACACGCCAATGATAGCAGAGGGGCCTGGTGAGCCTGGTAAGCTCTGTGGGGATGTCCAATCTTGTTGACAGGTTTCTTTTTCTATGACTCATTGACTCTCTACCTCAACAACACACACAGCCTTTCCATTCCCTGTCCATCCAAACATCATCCATATTCTTGTGGAGGTGTTATTTCAGTTCATTATGAATTTGTTTGTAGCAAACAGATTTTCTCTCAAGATACCGAGGCAGAGCTGAAGCAGCAAGGGACCAACTGGGCTGGAATGGCCAGAACAGCCCAGAACAGAGTGCGATGGCAAGGGGTCGTCGATGGCCTATGCTCCACCAGGAGCGATGGGCAAAATGAATAAATGAATGAATGAATCTTAAAAAAAAAAAAAAATGACTAGGTTTATGTGTGTAGCTGTATCTGTTGTCCATGTCTACCCAAAACTACTGAACTGAAATGGAGCATTATGCTCGAAGCAAGAAAAAACTTTTTTCATTGCGACAAAGAGAAAGATAATTTTTTTTTTTATAATAATGAAAAGAAGGGAGAGGAGAAGGAGCAGGAGAAGGAGGAGAAGAACAACAACAACAACATTAAAACTTTCTTTGTTCTTCATTACATTTTGTAACATTTATGATCATGTGTACTTGATGAATAAGGATAATACCATTTTTTTTAAATCTCTAACAAAAAATTGGTGAGTGCATGTGTGTGTGCGTACATGTATGTCTGAGTATGCTCGCACGCACGTGTTTGTGTGTGTGTGTGTGTGTGTGTCTGTGTGTGTGTGTGTGTGTGTGTGTGTGTGTGTATTTGTATGCTAGAGTTGACTTAATCAAGATTTTGCGCCTTTTAAATATTATTAGTAGTAGTAGTATTTTTATGTATTTATCTCTTTTTTTTCTTTTTTTTAAATTTTTGTTATTTTTATTTCTTTTTTTTCCTCAAGGCCTAAGCGCGTTGGGTTATGCTGCTGGTCAGGCATCTGCTTGGCAGATGTGGTGTAGCGTATATGGATTTGACCGAACTCAGTGATGCCTCCTTGAGCAACTGATACTGATTGTATGCATGTTTACGTGCAAGCATGATTATGTCTCTGTGTGTGTTTCAACAACTTTGCATACAGTGAAGAGACAAGCACCATCCCATGACATAAAAAAACAACATCTCAATAATGCATGCTCATCAATGAAACGCAATTTACATCAGCCTCTCCTCCACTTACTTACGTGAAAATGTCTGTGACAGAGCAAGCAGCTCAAGCGTGACGCATCTCCACGTGCCACGGATCAGGTTCGCTGACTTCAAAGGACACGCCGCTGATGACAGCACGCTTGGTGAGCTCTGATAACTCGGACGTCGATTGTGGTGGAAAGGGGTGGGGTGGTTCTTGTTGTTGTCGTTGTTATTTTGAGGGAGTGAGGGTGGGGGTGTGTGTGGGCTTGTGAGTCATCCTCTGACATCATTGTCATTGCAGGTCAAACTGCTTCTTCTCTTTGCATGGTACTGATTTAAACTTCCTAAATCTGTAATACAGTACGGTGGTCAAATCATCATAAAACGTCCTTCGTGCATGAACGGGTTTACTTTCTTAAAACCTGCATGTGTTTGGCTGTCAAAAGTTGTTGGGGAAAACGGTTGTACAAACATTATGATGTTTTGTTCTGAAAGCATAGAAGTGTGTGTATGTGTGTGTGTGTGTATGTGTGTGTGTGTGTGCTTTTGTTTGTTTGTTTTTGTTTTATTTTTTGTCTTCTTTTTGTTTTTAAACTAACAGTAGTGATGGACCTTTATTTTGTCATGTCTCTGTGTGAGAGTTCTGATGTTAGTGTATATTTCATGAATTATGTATAAAGCATTTTTATTCCCTGTACCGCTTCCAGTAAATGAATTAAGAGCAGTCAGAAAGTGTGTGTGTGTGTGTGTGTGTGTGTGTGTGTGTGTCCGTGCGTGCATGCACGCGTGTTCGAACGCAGCATATGTTGAGGGAACCTTTAAATAACCATCAATAATCCATTCTCATCAAGGGAACGCACTGTGCACCAGCCATTCCATTTACTTACGTGAAAAATGCGGGAGAGCCGGTGTAGCAGCCTATTAGTAGTATCCGCGTTGGTTTTCACACCGGTGATAAATCTTACAAGCCCAGATTAAATATGAGGTATGTATAGACCTGGAATAGTCCTCGGAGGTAAACATGATTAAACTGGTCAGAACTGACCCCTCCTAAGCTGGATATTACCCTCTCCATTGGGTGTGACTAGGTTCGGCCACGTTGAAATGAACTAACCATCCCTCCCTTATTGACACTAACTTCCAATGAAGGAGGAGGGGTATTTTTAGCCTAATTCAAACAGACCCCAATCCCTTTTCACTTGATTGACTATCGTCCAGACCACAACTCAAGGTCTAGTGGAGGGGGAGAAAAAATACTAGCGACTGTGCCGGGATTCGAACCTGTGCACTCAGATTTCCTCACTTCCTAGGCGGATGTGTTACCTCAGGCCATTACTCCACTACCATGCTTAGTAAGCTAGGATCCGTTGAGAGCTACCACTTCCTTTTATTCCACAATTTTAGTGATGTGGAGGAAAGGGTTAAGTGCTAGTTAACCCCAAACGACTCTTCCCTGCTAATTCTATCACGTTGTAAAAGGGGGGAATTGGGATGGGGTTGGGGTTGTTGTGGGCTGTACAAGCTTACAGAGAATGACTCGTTTCCTCTATTTCTACCTCATCGTAGTATAGGGAGTGTCAGAGAAGAGTAGCCTAGATCTCTCCACTTTCCCTACTTTCACCACATTGCAGTAGGGAGGAGCTTCACTACTGGCTATTAAAGTTATTAAAGTAAGACCCGCCCACCTCTGTGTTTTCTGTCGGTAGTTGGAAATGGGGAGGATATATTGTGGTCAATATAGGTTAGCCCTGCAAGAATGGCCCCCTTCCGTTTTTCAATAGCTTGGATATACCCTTAGGACAGGACACGTTGTCCGCATGACAGACAGCAGGATCCCGAAAATGCTACTGCATGGCCAGCTGAAGGAAGGCCACCGCGAACTTGGAAGACCCTGCAAGCGCTTCAAGGACACCTTGAAGACAAACCTCAAAGCCTGTGACATAGACATCGCTTCCTGGGAAACTGATGCCCTTGACCGCTCTTGCTACAGGATGCTGTGCCCTAGTGGCATAAAGACATTTGAAAACAAGGGAACGCTGGCCATTAAGGAGAAGCGTGAGCGAAGGAAGAAGGGCTCAACTTCTGGAGAGGTTTCTCCCTTGCAACACCTGTGGGAAGTGCTGTGCATCCAGAATCGGCCTCTTCTCCCATATGAGGACACACACCGACAGATAAGCCTGCCTGCCTACTCATCCGTCGGTCCAACTGGAGACTCCATCAAACCCTTAGGAAGGGGGTAGTTTCGAACTGAGGGGTGGAGTGTCGATCTCCATGAGCCACGAATGACCCCAAGGGATGAATCGAGGCTAGCCCCAGAATGACCCCAGGGATGAAATCCAATGAGGGGGGAGGGGGGTATTTTGAGGCTATAACACCGTGCTGTGCTCTGTGTGTGTGATGAAGCGAGCCGAGCTGACGTTCGATGGAGACGCTTGCCTCACCTGCTATGGCTGCCAAGGGACCAGGCCACTGAAGCGTGACGTACGCAGCTCTCGGTGCCACGGATAAGGTTGGATGACTTCAAAGGACACACACGCACATGTGCATGCACACACACACACACACACACACACACACACACACACACACACACACACACACACACACACATGCACACACTCAAAGTGAAAATACATTGAATTAAAGAAAGATATTCACACATGCACTTGCACACACACACACACACACACACACACACACACACACACACACACACAGAGTGAGAGAAAGAGGGGGGGTGAGAGAGAGGGCGTGAGGGGGGGTCTTTGACAATCAAGCATCTGCCCCTGTTTTTTTCCAAGACATATGCAGTTTAGAGTATATGGATCAGTCCACACGCTTTGAAACCTTAAAATTGAAAGTGAAACTCAAACTTCATTACAAATCTATATATGATGAATTAAATGAACACCATCACAACAGAAAAGCTTTCAAGCATGCAGGGAGCACAAAGGGTATTTGAGATAGCTGGAGACTTGTTTGGGGTTTTTTTGTTGTTGTTTTTTCAAATTGATAAAAAAATTTTAATGAAAAAAACAACAACAAACAAACACAGTACAAAACAAAAAACCCACCTTCTTGTCAAAAGGACCTGAAAGAACTGTTTGTTGGTTTGGTTGGATTCGTGTTTTCTGTTTTTGATTTTTATTGTTGTTGTTGTTTGTTGTTTTCTTTCCTTTCTTTTCTTCTTTTTTTTTGTGGGGGCGTGGGGGGTGACAACAACAACAACAACAACAACAACAAATTGTCACCAGGATTGGACGTCCTACTTATCAAGAGCTTTGCAGCCTCCATCACCAGCAGCAGCATCATGCCGACGCCTGTCCTTTTGAAGTCAGCCAGCCTTACCCGTGGCACCGTGAGCAGCGTCACGCTTGAGCGTCCTGGTCCCTTGACAGCCATGGCTTGCCAGGCACTCAGCACTCAGGCTCTCATCTCCATCGAACGACGGGCGCAATAGCCGAGTGGTTAAAGCGTTGGACTGTCAATCTGAGGGTCCCGGGTTCGAATCACGGTGACGGCGCCTGGTGGGTAAAGGGTGGAGATTTTTACGATCTCCCAGGTCAACATATGTGCAGACCTGCTTAGTGCCTGAACGCCCCTTCGTGTGTATATGCAAGCAGAAGATCAAATATGCACGTTAAAGATCCTGTAATCCATGT
>NC_134888.1:23841848-23849348 GCF_041734735.1 Babylonia areolata | reverse complement strand
GAGGCAAAAAAAAGTCATTTTAGCTGTAAGAAAGATTATTAGATTTGCAAATGTTGCCTAGCTCCACTTTTGGAGTTAAAAGACATTTGTGTTTTCTCAACTTTTATGTGACATTGTTATGTATTTGGAAATGTTTGTTCTGGGCATAAAAAGATTATTTTGCAGTAATCCTCCATACTCCAATAGGGGTGAAAGGATAATTAAATCTTGAAACTTGAAATGTGTGTGTGTGTGTGTGTGTGTGTGTGTGTGTGTGTGTGTGTGTGTGTGTGTGTGTGTGTGTGTGTCTGTGTGTGTGTCTGTGTGTGTGTGTGTGTATATAAACAGGCAAACAAAACCAAAAAATGTCATCGGGCAACTCACACCGTCCTTGGTGCGAAAAAGACTACAACGTGGAAAGAATACCGAAACACCCAGTCCAGAAAAAGACATTAAAATAATTCTTTGTCTGTGTACTTTGGGGGAAAAGTATTCTTGTTATCTTATTGTGCTTACTTCATTAGCCAGGTGACGTTCTTCTTCTTCTTCTTCTTCTGCATTCGTGGGCTGCAACTCTCACGTTCACTCGCATGTACACGAGTGGGCTTTTACGTGGATGACCGTTTTTACCCCGCCATGTAGGCAGCCATACTCCGCTTTCGGGGGTGTGCATGCTGGGTATGTTCTTGTTTCCATAACCCACCGAACGCTGACATGGATTACAGGATCTTTAACGTGCGTATTAGATCTTCTACATGCGTTTACACACGAAGGGGGTTCAGGCACTAAGCAGGTCTGCACATATGTTGACCTGGGAATTCGTAAAAATCTCCACCCTTTACCCACCAGGCGCCGTCACCGTGATTCGAACCCGGACCCTCAGACTGAAAGTCCAACGCTTTAACCACTCGGCTATTGCGCCCGCCCCAGGTGACGTTCATTTTCGCTTTGGTTTCGTTTCTCTTTTTCCAAACTGCAATGATTTAACACTTTATTGTTATTGCAATATTGATTTCTTTGAACTTGTTTGTTCATGATTAAGTAAAGGCTGAAGGCTCCGTTGCCTTTCATGGCCATCGAGAAAGTGAGTAGAGTAGCATGCATGTATGTATGTATGTATGTATGTATGTATGATAGTCAGTCGTATCCGACTATCACCATCAGGACAGCAGAGGAGACAACTGCTGTCTCGACTATCTGGGCTGGAATTTGATTATGATGGACAGTGTCTTGCCCAAGTTACATCCCCACTCTCTCAGCCAACAGGGTTTTAAGACAGTCGGTGTTTTTTGTCTTGTTTTTTTTTGTTTTTTGTTGTTTCTTTTTTTCTGTTTGTTTGGGGGGGTTTTCTTCTTTTTTTTCTTCTTTTTTTCCTTTTTTTTTTTTTTTTTTTTTTTGTTGTCCCTTCGAGGGCAGCATGTAAAAAGACCCTAATTGTCTTAAGTTTATCCTTCGATAATAAAGATCTTTTTCTTGCCTTGTCTTGTGTTGTATTGTCTTGTCCATTCTCTGTCTGTCTGTCTGTCTGTCTGTCTGTCTCTCTCTCTCTCTCTCTCTCCCTCTATGTCTCTCTCTGTCTCTCCCTCCCTCCCTCCCCCCTCTCTCTTTGTCTCTTCCTCCCTCTCTCTCTTTCTCTCTGTCTCTCCCTCCCTCTCTGTCTCTCCCTCCCTCTCTCCCCCCTCTCTCTCTCTCTTCCCCTCTCTCTCTCTCTCTCCCTCTCTCTCTCTTCCTCTCTCTGTCTCTCCCTCCCTCTCTCCCCCTCTCTCTCTTTCTCTCTGTCTCTCCCTCCTCTCTCTCTCTCTCTCTCTCTCTCTCCCTCTCTCTCTATCTCTCTCCAGGTGTCACTGCGTACGCATGTATTGGCATACGATGTAAATCTGCCTGCCTCGTCTGCGAACGTGTGCGTGACTGTCTGTGTGATTGCCGAAAAATTCAAGCAACAACAAAATACAATGTGCCAGTACCTTTTTGTTTTTGTTTTTTGGCATTGGTGTAAATCATATCAGAGCGGGGAACAATAGGTGTGTGTGTGTGTGTGTGTGTGTGTGTGTGTGTGTGTGTGTGTGTGTGTGTGTGTGTGTGTGTGTGTATGAATGTGTTTTGGGTGCATCTGCGCGCTTGTATGTGTATGTGAGTGCACCCGCATGCTCGCTCGCTTGCGTTACGAACTCTTTCTTCCCAAAGATTTTTTTTTCTTTTTATTCATTAAAATCATGCTTCTGAATAATAAAGTCTTATAGCTTTTGAAAAGAACAAAAAGCCGCCCTTTGTAGCCCGGTAATTCTGTAATCATTTATTCAAGCCTAGCGACGGTGGGCTTCTATTTCAAGCCGGCTCTGTCCCTGAAAATGACGTGGTTATTTATTCAGTCTGCGCATTGATTGGGTCTCTTCGGAGCTGCCTTCGTGTTCCGAACGGTGTTGAGTGGCATTTCCGATCGTGTGTAGACCATCCGTCACGCAACTGTCTGTTTGTCTTTTTGTCTCTGTCTTTGTGTGTGTGTGTGTGTGTGTGTGTGTGTGTGTGTGTCTCCTCCATCTCATTCTCTCTCTCTCTCTAATTAACCCTGCATTTCACCCTTCTCTTTCACCCCAACCTTTCACCACCGCATTTTCACACCTGAATTTCACCCTTCTCTTTCACCCCCTACATTTCTCCACCTCACTTTCACCCCTACATTTCACCCTTCTCTTTCACCCTAACCTTTCACCACCTCACTTTCACCCCTACTTTTCACCCTTCTCTTTCACCTCTACATTTCACCCTTCTCTTTCACCCCTACCTTTTACCACCTAACTTTCACCCCGAAATTTCACCTCTTCTCTTTCACCCCTACCTTTTACCATCCAACTTTCACCCCGAAATTTCACCTCTTCTCTTTCACCCCTACCTTTTACCACCTAACTTTCAGCCCGAAATTTCACCTCTTCTCTTTCACCCCTACCTTTTACCATCCTAACTTTCAGCCCTACTTTTCACCTCTTCTCTTTCACCCCTACCTTTTACCACCTAACTTTCAGCCCGAAATTTCACCTCATCTCTTTCACCCCTACCTTTTACCACCTAACTTTCAGCCCGAAATTTCACCTCATCTCTTTCACCCCTACCTTTTACCATCCAACTTTCACCCCCTAAATTTCACCTCTTCTCTTTCACCCCTACCTTTTACCATCCAACTTTCACCCCCTAAATTTCAGCTTTCTCTTTCACCCCTACCTTTTACCATCCAACTTTCACCCCCTAAATTTCATCTTTCTCTTTCACCCCTACCTTTTACCATCCAACTTTCACCCCCTAAATTTCACCTTTCTCTTTCACCCCTTACATTTCTCCACCCAACTTTCACCCCTACATTTCACTCTTCTCTTTCATCTCTACATTTCAATCTTCTCTTTCACCCCAATCTTTCACCACCTAACTTTCACCCTACATTTCACCCTTCTCTTTTACCCCTACCTTTTACCACCTCACTTCCACCCTATATTTCACCCTTCTCTTTCACCCCCTACCTTTCACCACCTAACTTTCACCCTACTTTTCACCCTTCTCTTTCACCTATACATTTCACCCTTCTCTTTCACCCCTACCTTTTACCACCTAGCTTTCACCCCTGTATTTCACCCTTCTCTTTCACCCCGCACATTTCACCCTTCTCTTTCACTCCTACTTTCACCACCTAACTCACCCGTCTCTTTTACACCTACCTTTCATCACATTTCACCCTACTCTTTCGCCCTTAACTTTCACCCTTACATTTCACGCTTCCCTTTCATCCCCTACCTTTCACCAACTAACGTTCACCCCTAACTTTCACCACCTAACTTTCACCCCTACTTTTCACCACCTAACTTTCACCCCTACCTTTCACCACCTAACTTTCACCCCCTACCTTTCACCCTTCCTTTCACCACCTAACTTTCACCCCTACTTTTCACCACCTAACTTTCACCCCTACTTTTCACCACCTAACTTTCACCCCCTACCTTTCACCCTTCCTTTCACCACCTAACTTTCACCACTACTTTTCACCACCTAACTTTCACCCCTTCCTTTCACCACCTACTTTTCACCCCTACCTTTCACCACCTAACTTTCACCCCTTACATTTCACACCTACATTTCACCACAAACCTTTCACTCCTGTGTTTCACCCTTCTTTTTCACCCTTGCAATTTCACACCCCTGTATTTAATAATAAACCATAATAATAAGGACATTTGGTACTCCCCGATCTAATGACACAAAAGCTCTGGGCGTTTACAATAAAACCAACAAAACAAAACAAAAATGCAATGACGCGTGCATACTAAAATACACAAATACACCCGCACGCACAGTTCATCCCGTTCCAATCCAGCTCCATCCCACAAACCCACACCCGCTCCACACAAAATGTACACACACACACACACACACACACACACACACACACACACACACACACGTGCGCTCGCACGCACGTCCCGATCGCATCAAGGCATATGAACATGTGTACGTTTAAAAAATAGTAAAAACAATGGAAGTAAAAAAAAATAATAAATAATAAACAACCTTATTAAAACATACAAGTGAAGACAAGGAGTTATTTGACTGATCTGAATGGCTGGAAATAAATGAGTTTTCAAAGAGGTTCTCTTTCACACCCTTACCTTTTGCATTTACACCAGAGTCTGACAGTCCCTGACTTGGCGGTCTTTGCGGTTCGCTAGGTACTAAACATAAACATCATAAACCTGAGCATGAACCATGCCAGCTAATTCCTTCCTATGGTCCTTACTGCCTTGTTGTTGTTGTCGTTGTTGTTGTTGTTGTTGTTGTTGTTTTTTGGGGGGTATATTCTTTTTGTCGTTCATCATGCATCATACTGTGTGGTCTGCACACACTGATCATAATGCTGATACCCAGACAAAGACCTCGACACAAGACCTTGGGCTTTTCTTCTTTTCTTTTTTTTTTTCCTGTGACACCCACTCCTTCCTTCTCCCCCCCGCCCCCTCATCTCCCCCCGTCCCACCGACCGGTCGGCACGAAGGCTAATACGGGGTCTGCAGATGACGAAGCCAATCGGGAGAGATGAGACAAAACTAACGGGAAGTGCTGTCGGCCAATGATGATGGATGTGACAATGGCATGTTCTCTTCTTCTGCTGCTGTTGCTAAAAGGCGATCCCCTGTGTGTGAGAAGCGGGTTCGTTTCGCTGCTCGATAATGTGACAGGAAGATTAATCAGATACGGGCGATGACGTTACTCATTCACTCGCTCAGAGCTTTACCCTCGAGGCTTTGTCTTTCTCTCTATCTCTCTATCTCTCTCTCTCTCTTTTTTTTTTTTTTTTTTTTCTCAATCAATCCACCAAAGCTGTATTCCCATGACCGACGTTCAGGTGACTCAATCAAGCACACAGTGTTAAATATTCCAGTTGCACAGGCAAAGAAGATCTCAGACAGATGGGAAAACTAAAGAAAGAGGATATATGGCGATCGATTCAAACGTGTCCACCCCCCCACACCCCTTCCACCTCTCCTCCCCCCCCTCCCACCTCCACCCCACCCACCCCACCAAATCCGTCCGCCAAACACACATCGCCTGACAGCAGAGAGGTTTTATTAACATCCTGATGGATGGACCTTAACAGCAGGGGTCCACTGTGATGAGCATTAGTCAGCCAACCCGCGCCACCATACTTACTTTTCCTCCCGTTGTCGGTATGGAAGAAGAGAGGAAGGTGGGGGTGGGGGGATGGGGGGATGGGGGTGGGGAGGGGGAGAGGGTGAACAGGAATGGGTGTAGTGTGTGTGTGTGTGTGTGTGTGTGTGTGTGTGTGAATTCTGACTCTTGTGGAGCTGTAGGTTGTTGGTTCAGCTTTGGCTGTCTGTTTTCATGGCAGTAATCTTTTGAATCTTTCATTCACGAGATTTTGTTGTTGTTGTTGTTTGTTTGTGTTTTTTTGTAACTAACACACACACACACACACACACACACACACACACACACACACACACACACACACACACATGTCATCAATCGACATTGGAAACACGTTTGACTCGAACGAGCGATCAACCAGCTGACTCACCAACCAACTGAGTATATCAGCTGAGGAGCAACTGACAGACAGGCCAGTCTATAGTCTGACCAGACTGACTGACCGACTGACCAGACGACTGCACAACAATGGAGCAGGGCTAAGGTAGACCTACAGATTCCAGTTTGTTCTCATTTGGAACACAAGGATTCAGTGTCCCAGAGTACCAAGACGAAACACAGACTGTTTAGATATTTGGGAGGCAGACTAAAAAAAATCTTGGTAAAAGTCGACTAACTTGGGATAAAAGAGGCGACGTATCGAGCCACAAGCTCTTCTTCAGGCAAATGAAATGAGTGAGTGACAGACAGAAAGGTACAGACAGAGAGGGAGAGAGAGTAAAGTTCAGGAAAGGAAAGTGATGAGAAGTCACAGGAAAGGACACAAAGCAGGGTGAGTAGAACTGTCAGTGTGAATGTATGAGGGAAAGAAAGGGTTCTGAAAGGGAAGGGTGAGGGAAGATGGGCAGGGGGTGAGAGGGCAGGAGTGGGGGAAGGGGGTGGAAGAGACTGTTAGTGTTAGGGACATATGAACAAGGAAGTAAAATAATAAGTGGAAAAAATTTTATATATATATATATATAAAATAAATTAAATAAAATTTTCCAGTTTTAACTTCAGTTCCTCAAGGAGGCGTCACTGTGTTCGGACAAATCCATGTACGCTACACCACTTCTGCTGGATAGATGCTTGACCAGCAGCATAACCCGATGCGCTTAGTAGTGCATGCATATATATCTGTGTACCTACCAGAGTGGATGTTACCAGAATTTTACCAGAAGACATCACATTAGTTGCCAAGTGTTATTTTGGAGGGGTGGTGTGTGTGTGAGGGGGCGGGGGGGTTAGTGCGCCAAGTGCGTGCTGGAAACGGGACCCCGCTTTATCGCCTCATCCGAATGACCAAACACTTTAGTTTGATTTTCCAGTCAAATTTAGGAGAATTGGGCATGAGCGGGAATCGAACCCGGACCCTCACGGACACTGTATTGACAGATAAGCGTCTTAACCATTCTGTCACCTTCTTCTTCTTCTTCTTCCTGTTAGGAGTCCACGGTCATCACGTTGACCATTCTGACACCATAATGAGGAGGAGCGCAGCAGCGTGACCCACCTTCCTAGGTGATGGGATGGAGGGGGTAGAAAGATGGTGGGCCCAGGGGGGGAGGGGGGAGGCGGGGGCGGGGAAGCCATCATCTGTTTCAGGCATCAGGACCAGGCCTTTCCGGCTACCGAAGCGGCCCCAGGGGTCAAGCCCCGACCGGCAGAGCCCTAGTCACTCACCTTCCACCCCTGATGTCCAAGGCATTAATTAATACGTATCTCTTCTTGATGCCGACATCACGAAACAAACTTGAGTCTGTCAGGATATCAGACAAAACGACCAGTTTTTATAAAGTCTTCAATATTTATTTATGCATGCGTGTGAATGACTGG
>NC_134888.1:23824348-23829348 GCF_041734735.1 Babylonia areolata | reverse complement strand
GTGTGTGTGTGTGTCTTTATGTGTATGCGTGTTCGTGCGTGCGTGCTTTCGTATATATTAGTTAATTCATCTTATTGTATACTAGTAAAATAGGCTACATTGTGTGTGTGTGTGTGTGTGCGCGCGCGCGCGTGTGTGTGTGTGTGTGTTGTGTGTGTGTGTGTGTGTGTGTGTGTGTGTGTGTTTTGCGTGTGAGTTGGGGGGATGGATGTGTTTGTATGTGCGTGAGTAGGTCAGTTCTTCAATGGCAGACAAACAAGCGATAACTAAAAAAAAAAAAAGAGAAAAAAGAAAAAGAAAACTATGAAAAAATAAAAAAACAACCACCAAAAAATCCTAAGTGATTAAACCTTACATTTTAGAGAAGTTAGAAGTGTGCTTAAAACTCATCAGGCAGAACCTTCTGATGTCGACGACGACAACGATGACAACGATGACGAGAAATAACTCAGAACAAAAAAAAATTATGAATTGGTAAGACGCCGATCTGCCAACGCATTGTCCGAGAGGGTTTGGCTTCCATTGCCACTGTCGCCCTTTCTCCCAAGGTTGACTGGAAAATCTGAGCGTCTAGTCATTCGGAATAGACGATAATCCGAGGCCCCTCCCGTCCGTAGCAAGCTACGTGGCGCACTGAAAAAGAACCCATGGCAACAAGATCGAGTGGCAAAAATCTGTAGAAGAAATCCGCTCTGATAGATACACACAAAGATATATATATATAGAGAGAGAGAGAGAGATAGATAGATATGTATATATATATATATATATATATATATATATATATATATATACATGCACCCACGACCTGACTAATGCTCTGGGTTATACTGCTGTTTAGGGCATCTGCCTTGCAAAATGTGGTGTTGCGTATATGCATTTGTCCAAATGCAGTGACGCCTCATTGAGAAACGGAAACGAAAAGTAAAAGACTGGAAGACAAAATGGAAAGATAGGAAATGTTATAATTTGTATTTATATTTGTATTTCTTTTTATCACAACAGATTTCTCTGTGTGAAATTCGGGCTGCCTCCCCAGGGAGAGCGCGTCGCTACACTACAGCGCCACCCTTTTTTTTCTTTTTTTTTGATATTTTTTCCTGCGTGCAGTTTGATTTGTTTTTCGTATTGAAGTGGATTTTTCTACAGAATTTTGCCAGGAACAACCCTATTGTTGCCGTGGGTTCTTTTACGTGCGCTAAGTGCATACTGCACACGGTACATCGGTTTATCGTCTCATCCAAATGACTAGCGTCCAGACCACCACTCAAGGTCTAGTGGAGGGGGAAAAAATATCGGCGGCCGAGCCGTGATTCGAACCAGCACGCTCAGATTCTCTCGCTTCCTATGCGGACGCGTTACCTCTAGGCCATCACTCCATATAATTGTCCCCAGTTAACCCTTTGTGTTACTATAAGTTTTTAAATTTTAATTACCTGACTTTTAACACTTTAGGAGGTGATTTTTTTTTTTAAACTGAGACATACGAATGGGTTGTCTGTATGGACAATCAATGAATCAGAACAAAGTGGGTTGATTGGGATGACTGGTAATAGAAAGAACGGTAATTAACCCTTTCACTGCCAGACTCGCATTTATGCAGCAGCTAGGTAGAGGACCCATGTCACTGAAGGGTGACCAGATCATGGGTCTGTTATCCATGAACCTACTGCTCTTTATGTTCGGTGGTAGGATAGGCCATATTTTCTACACATCACAGGGGGAATCCCCAGCTATTCCAAGACACCATATTTGTGTGTTTATAGCACAAGGGAATTTTGCACTCTAAACTGACTGGCGGTGAAAGGGTTAACAGGAAGAACGGAAAGACACAGTCTGGCGCATCACCATTCGGCATAGGATGATGGGACAGAAAAAGTCACCGATTGCCGAAACCAACAATGACGCCAACAGCAAAGCAGAAAATGGCCTGTACAGTCTGCACACAAAGTGAGTAACTCTAACTTATAGTCCTTCAGCCAGCCCCTCAAATCAAGGGGGTTGGTACCACTCATAATGGCAAGTGTTATCATATATTTTTGGAATCGTCTATGTCCCTAGATGTCAGAAAATCATGATAATGTTGTGAACGTGGCAGCTTTCTGCCTGTTATCACGTGATTTCTAACCCCACCCTACCGCGTCGAGAACGCGCACCGTGATCAAGCTCTGTTCTCCCAGAGCCTAAACCATTGAAGATAGAAAAACCATTATTGAACAAAAAAGATGTATAATAGAATGCTAAATAACTTTTGTTCTTATAAGTATATCAAATTATTATTTGTTCGTGAAATGTAGTGGCGTTTTGAGGATTTCATGACACATTCACACAAAATTCGGCATGTCATCTTTTGTCAAAGCTAAATCGTTAAATATAGGAAGACACTTTATGAAGCAAAACGAAGCGCATGGGACTTGTGAACAACTTTCATTCTCATAACACTATCAAATTGTTGATCGTTTTGGAAAAGTAATCACTTTTGTGAGTGTCATCAAAGATTACGCCACACGACAAAATTCTCTGTGTGCAGATCATCTCTCTGGTGATGTGCAGCTGGTGAGTGATGGGTGTGGGTGTGGAGTGTGGACTGGTAGGTGTAAGGGTGTGTGTGTGTGTGTGTGTGTTTTTTGTGTGTGTGTGTGTGTGTGTGTGTGTCTGTCTGTCTGTCTGTCTGTCTGTCTGTGTACCGCACGCTTTTATGCTTCATCACTTTTATGCCGACAGATGAATTGTTTCTTTTACCATTCAGTAGACGTTATGACTTGATGACTTTGCCATGTCTCATTCTTGGGTGCTCACACACACACACGCGCGCGCGCGCGCGCGAGCACACACACACACACATACACACACACATGCGCGCATGCACACACGCACACATACGTACGCACACACACACACACACGCAAACATACAGATGGGCAGAGTGAAGAGAGAAGAACATATACGTACATACATACATACATACATACATAAATACATACATACACTCCCAATTCGCTTTCGCGAACAAGGAATAACGTCAGTGATTCTGGAGATGTTAAAGCAGCCCAGAATAAGACGCACCAATGCGACCACACTCTGGGCAGCTTGTAACAGATGATGATGATGGGTATTATTGTCTCCTCTCTGACGGGCGCAATAGCCGAATGGTTAAAGCGTTGGACCTTCAATCTGAGGGTCCCGGGTTCGAATCACGGTGACGGCGCCTGGTGGGTAAAGGGTGGAGATTTTTACGATCTCCCAGGTCAACATATGTGCAGACCTGCTAGTGCCTGAACCCCCTTCGTGTGTATATGCAAGCAGAAGATCAACTACGCACGTTAAAGATCCTGTAATCCATGTCAGCGTTCGGTGGGTTATGGAAGCAAGAACATACCCAGCATGCACACCCCCGAAAACGGAGTATGGCTGCCTACATGGCGGGGTAAAAACAGTCATACACGTAAAAGCCCACTCGTGTGCATACGAGTGAACGCAGAAGAAGAAGTCTCCTCTCTTTACGGGATTGACACTTCTGGTCGAGGTCCTCAAACGCCACAACTCCATCGCAGATAGCCAGTCGCTAGACGCGTTAATTTTTTTTTTTTTTTTTTTTTTTTATATATATAGCATATTATGGGTCAATAAAACAGCGTTTTAGGTATGATTTATCCAGAACTGAACGAATTTGTAATAAATGTCCCACAAATGATGATATTGCTGATAAGTTTCATTATATGTTTCTGTGTCAATATATTTGTGTTGTCAATATATTTGCGCCAATATATTTGTGTTGCATAACAAAACATTAGAATAAGGAAACGAATAATTATGGTCAAAGCAAATATTGAGACAAAACAATTAGAAAGTTCTGCACAGAGAGAGAGAGAGGAGGGGGAGGGGGAGAGATAGGCACACAAAGAAAGATAGAGTGGCACAGAAAGAGAGAGAGACAGAGACAGGGAGACAGAGAGAGAGAGAGAGAGGTACACAAAAAGACAAAGAAAGATTTACACCAATTCTGTACCTCTCTTATCCATTCACCTTGCTCTAGCTGTTGCTGCTGCTGATGTTTGTTCGGAATGCAAAAAGCACGTGCTGTCATTCCTTGCTGTTTACCTCGCCGGTGTGTGCTGATTACCCTCCCTTGTGTGCTGTCAGTCCCACTGTCTGCCCTCCCCTCCTTCACTCCGGCTTTTTTTTTTTTTTTTTTTTTTCTCTTTTTTTTTTTTTTTTTTTTTAACCTCTTTTTTTTTTCCATAGACCGTTTCGCTTTCTTTTTGGAGAAAGGTTTCGTCAGGAATAATCGGAGACGGAGTAGGGTTAACTCTTTTGAGAGAGAGAGAGAGAGAGAGAGAGAGAGAGAGAGAGAGAGAGAGAGAGAGAAGGTCGCGCTTTAGTTATTGAGGGTCTGAGAAAAGAAATAAGTTCTCTGTCTGTCTGTCTGTCTGTCTGTCTGTCTCTCTCTCTCTCTCTCTCTCTCTCTCTCTCTCTAAGTAGAAGAAATATTACATGCATTTAGTAAACTTTATTTTACACACACACACACACACACACACACACACACACACACACACACACACACACACACACACACACACAAATTAAAAACAAAAAGCAGCTGAGCCCATACAGTTAGTATTGTTCATGAACTGTTGATACACCACCATATAGAGTGTACTAATTGTCATATCACTAAGATGCCAATTGTAAGAAAAATTTGGTCTAAAATGTGCGTCTTTGTATTGAACATGGATTTGGGCATGTTTCATTAAATCAGGGGTTTGGAAGTTTTATATGCACTTTTCGTCCACGCTTGATCGATTACAAGTGGCAAACTTTAACTCTCTCCATACGAACGGCGAAAGAGACGACGTCTCAGCGTTTCACCCCAATTACCACCATCAAAATATTACAAGCTGAACACTCTTATACTAAAGAGGTGAATGTTGACAAAGAATACCACAATTCTGACGACAGAAGCTAAAGGTTGGGTCATTCAGACACCCACTGGACAT
>NC_134888.1:23811848-23819348 GCF_041734735.1 Babylonia areolata | reverse complement strand
TGAAGTCGAGGCGCATTTGCCCTCGCCAACCATACTTGAAAAGTGACATGTCACGGCGGTCTATTCGTTTGTGGTCTGGTATTTCACTCACTCTGTCATAGTTAGATTGCTATCTGTCTGCCTGTCTATCCGTGCATCTCTGCGTTAAAGGTCCATAAAAGGCGGCTTTCAGGTGCGAAAGCGTTTTGGAATGCGTTGGAGCACCCGCGTAGGACATTACATTGGTAACAAATGCAAACCTTATCGTTATCAACTCAGTACCTCTGAAGTCATGTTCTCTGAGGTGACGTCAGCAGATACACACTTATATGCGAAAACCACTGTTGAAAGGGCACTCTTCTTAGCTTTGATGGCATTATCCACATTTCTTCCCCTGTAATTTTCCTCTTGTAAGATGGAAAAACTTGTAAATTGGTTAATAACATTGTAATACAATTATAATTATTCTACATTTCTTCCCCTCCACTCTTTGACTGGCCTTCTTTACGTCTCTTGACAGGGGAAGAAATGTTGTATCAGTATCAGTAGCTCAAGGAGGCGTCACTGCGTTCGGTCAAATCCATATACGCTACACCACATCTGCAGAGCAGATGCCTGACCAGCAGCGTAACTCAACGCGCTTTGTCAGGCCTTGAGAAAAAAAAATGTAGAGGATATATTACAATGTTATTTCAACAAATTTACGATTTTTCCCGTCTGAGGAACGAAACTGAATGGAAAGAACACAAGGGAAGGCATGTGGATATTGCCGCTTTGATTGGCCGCCATTGCGTCTCCATGTGCCAGCTTTTTCGGCCTCAAGAGTTATCGTACCTTCCTGTGACATCAGACTGATTTACACTCAGGTAAGACTTTGATTCATGTGTGTGTATGTGTGGCTGTGTGTGTGTGTACGCGCAACAGCAATAGATTTTGCAAATATTCTAGTATACAACCATATACAGTAATGAAATAAAAACCCACTAGGCATGCATTATAATTTTCGTGCAACACACTAATGATTTTCAGCATTTTGTGACAAGTTGTAAACAAGCGATATTGCCGACCTTTTTTTGTTTCGACGTCTGTGACGACACAGCTTTGTCACCATGGCATGCAGTTAGAAAGCTACTCCATGGCAGCAGATGAAATTCGCTCGCGCTGAGTGTGCTTTTCTTCTTCTTCTTCTTCTTCTTTATATATAAACATGAATAAAACGGTAATCCTGCAGTTTAGAATACTAAACTCAGGGGGCCGTTCAAATGAAAATATAGAGGTTGTTTTAGACTGACCTTGATGCGCTGAGTGGAATGCAACCCTCAGCTAAGCTCTACGGCCACTCCTTGTCAATGAAACAGAGACATAATAAATAGTAAACTCAGTCGGTCACTTCCCGAGCAACTATCGGCGAGCCATTTTGATTGCTGGTGACTGACGCGTTCACCCACGTGATCAGCAGTCAAAATGGCGTGCAGGTCGGGAAGGAGTACTACTTACCGTGCATTTGATCCAGTTTCGTGGCAAAAGGAGTGGTCTTAGAGCTTAGCTGAGGGTTGCATTCGACTCAGCGCATCGAAGTCAGTCTAAAACACCTTCTACTTTTTCATTTTAACGGCCCCTGAGTTTAGTATTCTAAACTGCAGGATTACCTATTAAAACAGCAAGCGCATGAACGATGCTGTGCATTTTGTTGTTTCAAATAATGTATTGGGGGGACCTTTAAGCTCTCCATACTAAAAGAGAACTGTCAGAGTGTCGAGAGGAACAAAACGTCACGATGATGACGAGTAACAGAAACTGACGTAAATCTATTCCTGTCAGTGTCGGCGGGTACTTAAAAAGCAACAGCTTTTAAGAAAAATCTTGGCAAAACTAGACGTATTTAGCACTTTCCTCTCTCTCTCTCTCTCTCTCTCTCTCTCTCTCTCTCTCTTTATTACACAGACATATACGCAGAACACGTGATGAGAGAAAGATAAGAAAAGATTAATCACAGAGAGCGGGAGAGAGAGGAACAGAGAGAGAGAGAAAGAGATGGGGACGGAGAGAAAGGGGAGGAATTCTCTGGCAGTTTTGGGAAAGTCAGTGGGTAGTGATTTTTTTTTTCTTTCTTGCTCGGACTGGGAACAGAGGATAAGTGGCCCATACCTACGTCACAGAAGACGAGTTTGTCCAGTCTAAGGAAAGTAATTCCCTTCACTTTTTATAATCGCCTTTTATATACTTAAATAAGCTGCATGTCCAAGTACTCATAGTGCCTTTTATATACTTAAATAAGCTGCATGTCCAAGTACTCATAGTGCCTTTTATATACTTAAATAAGCTGCATGTCCAAGTACTCATAGTTGTTGCCAAGTATAAACAAAAGAAATGTTAAGCTTAGCTCTTGTCTGGTGTTATATTGGTAGGCTGCGACTGACCATCATTGGAATCACCACAAAACTGTGGTTTCTTTCTATCCTTCAACCTACTGCGATATGACATTGGGCTCTGCCCCGACTTCTAATGACTCTCATGGTAAGAAGACGAAACTCAAGGAACAATCATAATATCAGCTTCGTCAGCATGACTGTCATAATCATCATTCTCACTGTCACGAAACCTTGTTTGGTCGTGGGGGGCGGGGAGGGGGGGGGGGGGGGGGCACTGCACTGCTGAACGCATCAACAACATTCTCCATTTCTGGCGGTCGTGGGATAGGGCCTGAGTTCTTGCAAAGCATCTGTCTGCCCACTTCTTTCGCTGTCTGTCTCGTCTCCTTTTCCCCTTGCACTGTTCTCTAAAGGGGGGTTTTGGAGAGCCCGTCGGATCTTGTCCCGTGGTCATACCATCTCGTTTTCTCTTTATTTCACTGTGGTCAGATCATACCGACAAACGTGCTGTCTGGTAGTTTTTCTTACTTCTTCATTTATTGTGTAGTCTTTGTAGTGGGTGCCAAGGAGTTTCCTGAAGCACCTCATTTGTGCTGCTTGGTTCCTTCTCTGAAGCCCTGCTGTCAGAGTCCAGGACTCACATGCATACAAGAAAATAGAGAGAACCAGTGCATGTCGCAGCCTCAGCTTTGTTCTGAGACTGATGTTCATGTCTCTCCATATGGGCTTGAGTCTTGCCAGTGCTGTTGCAGTCTGCGCAGCTCTTGCCAGTTTTTCGGTTGTGTACCCTTCTTCGCTGACGATGGCACCGAAATGCTTAAACTGATTCACTATTTCCACCTGCTGACCGCTGACATTGATCTTGGTCTTGATGAGTGAGGTCTTTGCTGTTTGTCATGAGTTTTGTCCTCTCGGCGTTGATCTCCATTCCGTACTTGATATTTATTTCGTCCAAGCTGTTCACCAGTTTCGCTAGTTCTTCCTCACTGCCTGCAAGCCTATCTGTATCATCAGCTTTTTCTTTTTCTTCTTTGCGTTCGACAGCTACGCAGTCAGGGTCGAAGTCCGAAGGATGCCACAAACTCGGACGTCCGGTGAAGATCGGCTGCCGTCCCCCAGAGCTTGGTGTTGAGGTCAGCACCCCCAGGCCAGGACTGCTGCCGCATCTTCTCATACAGGGGGCAGTCTTGGAGAATATGGGATGGGGTCTGGTCAGCCTGGCCGCAATCACATACGGATGTGGCTGCCACTCCAATCCTCTTCAGGTGTGCTCGGAGGCCGCAGTGTCCTGTGCGAAGGCGGTAGATGGTAGTGTATCATCAGCGAATCAGAGATTTGTGATGGTACGTGCTCCGATGTTGATAGTGCCAGAGTGTCCTTCCAAGGCATCAGTGATTATACATTCCAGGAAGACGCCTTGATGGACCCCAACCCACGTGTGGAACCAGCTGCCAACAGTTCCTTGAACGAGGACTGCACTGTTGACTTTTGCATACAACTGTTTGATGGTGTTGGTGAGCTTTTGGACCATGGTGTATTTCTTCATGGTTGCCCACAGTGCATCATGCCACACTTGGTCAAATGCCTTCTTCACGTCGATGAGGACATGGTAGATGTTTTGTTGGTGTTGGCTATATTTCTCGCATAGAACACGACGGTTGAAAATATTATCTGTGGTGCTTCTCCCACTGCGGAACCCAGCTTGTTCTTCTGCAATGACTTCTTCTGAGTCTGTTCAGGATTATTCTGCTTGCATGGGCGACCGGAGTGATAGTTCTGTGATTCTGGCACAGTTGTAAGCTGCCTTTCATAAGTAGAGTGATAATCAGAGACTTCAACCATTCTCCAATCTGCCAGATCCTGGTAAGGACATCTGTCACTGCTTCTCCTCCTTGTTCTATCGGTACAGCTGGTGGAGTGATGGCCTAGAGGTAACGCGTCCGCATAGGAAGTGAGACAATCCGAGCACGCTGGTTCGAATCACGGCTCAGCCGCCGATATTATCTCCCCCTCCACTAGACCTTGAGTGGTGGTCTGGACGCTAGTCATTCGGATGAGGCGATAAACCGAAGTCCCGTGTGCAGCAAGCACTTAGCGCACGTAAAAGAACCCACGGCAACAAAAGGGTCGTTCCTGGCAAAATTCTGTAGAAAAATGCACTTCGACAGGAAAAACAAAACTGCACGCAGGAAAAAATACAAAAAAAAAAGAATGGCGCTGTAGTATAGCGACGCGCTCTCCCTGGGGAGAGCAGCCCGAATTTCACACAGAGAAATCTGTTGTGATAAAAAAGAAATACAAATGTTGTCGATGCCTGCTGCTTTTCCATTATTCAGTGATCTTATTACTTCCTCCACGTCTTCACGCAGTATTGGAACGTCATCAATTGTTTGTTGACTGCTAGCTTGAGAGTGCACTGGGGTCTCCATTGCCCTTTTGTGGATACAACCCTGATCATGACAAAGCTCATGTTACAGCCAAGACTCAAAAGACAAACATGGGCCTGGGGACTGGACGTAAGCCAATTTATCTGGTAAGGAAAGTGCTTCGCTGGCCAGAGTAGCTGACTCAATTATATTTTTGTATAAGATTTTAAGATGGTGTCACGTTTTCTTGTTGTTTCCATATCATGTCATCGTGGTGACAGCGTGTGTGTGTGTGTGTGTGTGTGTGTGTGTGTGTGTGTGTGTGTGTGTGTGTGTGTGTGTGTGTGTGTGCACGCGCATAGTGTGTGGGTGGGGCGGGAATGCTTAGACGGACTGTGTGAAATGACCTGCGTGGAAACATGAAAAGGCAGACAAATTTGACAAGGGACGCACACACAGACAGAAACCAGTGACAGATTTCAAAGGGGCGTCCCTCCCTGCCCCTGTGCTCAGTCACTGCAGGACTGCCACGCAGACATCCCCTCCCCCCCCCTCCCCCACTCCCCTCTCCCCATCACCCTCACCCCTTCCTCCCCCCTCAACCCAAACTCATTCCCGCCCGCTCCAATCACGCAGGAAAGCCGACAGAAGAGGATGACGCTGAATTACCGCCCATCATTTTCCCAGCAGGCCAGTGGATTGCGTAAGTGCTGCCACCTATGGACTAATACAGAACCAGGAGAAGGTTACTCTGAAATTACGCTGTCTCTTTTTTTTCCCGCCCCCAAACGAGACAAGTAAATTAGGCCTGCAGCAAAATGGATGGGTTAGACATCAAGGCTGATGAAATTTGGAGAGAGAGAGAGAGAGGAGGGGGTGGGGGATACGGGGGGGGGGGGGGGGTAGGGGGGGACGAAAGAAAATAAACAAGAAAACAGTCGATGGGGTGGAACATGTGACTGCTCTTTCCCTCTCATTGGTGGGGATGGGTGGTGGTGGTGGTGGTAGTCACACATTTTAGTGGCTTCACCTCAGGGTTTTTTGGGGTTTTTTTTTCAAATTTGCACACTACAGATCGTGTACAGTTTTGTTGAAGTTATTTCCGCTGACACTGTTGTACGGGACATCTCTGAGGCTCTGACAAACCGTCACAGGTGACAAGACTGCTTACTTCGAAGAACACCTCCAAGGGTAAGGGAACAGATCTTCCATGAACAGGTAGTGGTGCTTGTGCACTGGCACACCACACATACACACGCGCGCCAGCGTGCGCGCGTACACACACACATACACACACACATACATACACCGGGCACACAAACACACACAGATACACACGCGCGCGCGCACAAACACACACACACACACACACACACACCACACCACACCACACCACACACATACACATGTGCGCACACACATAAACACGCACACAAATGCGCGCACAAACCACCACCCCGACCAACCCCCACCCCCCCAACCCCCTCCCCTAGGCTGAAAGATTGCTTTGGCTCTGAGTGCTGCAGCCTTTGGGGTTGGTTGGCCCTTGGAAAGCATCCCATTGTCCTAAAACCCTCTTGGCCGAGAGAGTGGGGATGTAACATGGACAAGACATTCTCCACTATAATCAAATCCTAGCCCAGATAGTTGGGACAGCAGTTGCCTCCTCTGCTGTTCTGATGGTCATAGGCGGACACGACTCACTATCACTCAAAAAAAAAAAAATCTAAGGCAACGAGAGAAGTTTTTTCAGGCTATGTTCTGTGAATAATACAAAAAGCTCTTGAGTAATGAACAAATGTTGTAATAAGCATGTTATCATATGAAAACAACACGTTATTGTTTCCAGGCAGATGAGTAATTTGGCTGAGCTTCACAAACAAACAGCAACAGTGACAACAACAACAACAACAACAACAGCAACAACGACAATGACGACAACTACAAGAGCAACAACAACAAGAACAACAAAAACAATCACAACAAATATGTACACAAACAGAGAGGGAAACCAAGGACAAGAGTGGCGATGCACTCTTCCCATCGTGTGAACAAAACCGAGTATCACACGCACAGGGAGTGATGGCCTTGAGGTAACGCAGTCCGCCTAGGAAGCGAGAGAATCTGAGCACACTGGTTCGAATCCCAGCAGAGTCGCCAGTATTTTCTCCCCCTCCACCAGACCTTGAGTGGTGGTCTGGACGCTAGTCATTCGGATAAGACGATAAACTGAGGTCCCGTGTGCAGCATGCACTTAGCGCGCGTAAAAGAACCCACGGCAACAAAAGTGTTGTCCCTGGCAAAAATTCTGTAGAAAAATCCACTCCGATAGGAAAACATAAAAAGCTGCAGGCAGGAAAATATACAACAACAAAAAATGGGTGGCGCTCTCAGTGTAGCGACGCGCTCTCCCTGGGGTGAGCTGCCCGAATTTCACACAGAGAAATCTGTTGTGGCAAAAAGAGTAATACAATACAACACAATATAATACAATATAATATGTTTTGACAAGAAACTGGTCGACTTCCTAGACGACGTACAATAACACAACACAATGTAAGATACCAACAAACAATACAATGTCATGACACTTCGTTTTGTTTTTATGTACTTGTGCACTGTTTCCCCTTTTGTTGCCAATCCTTTTTTTTTTTTTTTTCTTTCTCAAGGCCTGACTAAGCGCGTTGGGTTATGCTGCTGGTCAGGCATCTGCTTGGCAGATGTGGTGTAGCGTATATGGATTTGTCCGAACACAGTGACGCCCTCATTGAGCTACTGAAACT
>NC_134888.1:23804348-23806848 GCF_041734735.1 Babylonia areolata | reverse complement strand
TATTTCCACCTGCACACGATGTTACCTGTACACTATTTTATCTGTACGCTGTTTTACCTACACACTATTTTCACCTGCACACTACTTAACCTGTTCAATATTTTTCACCTGCACACTATCTTACCTATACACTATTTTGCCTGCACACTATTTCCCCTGTACACTATCAGTTTTAAGCAGGGTTTGTAGTTGTTGCTGTTGTTTGATTGTTTGTTTGTGTGTGTTTGTGTGTGTGTGTGTGTGTGTGTGTGTGTGTGTGTGTGTGTGTGTGTGTGTGTGTTTTCTATAGGGGAGTTGTTTGTTTGTTTGTTTGTGTTTTGTTGTTGTTGTTTGTTGTCTGTTTGTTGCTTTTTTTGGTTTTTTGTTATTTGTTTGTTTGGTTTTTTTGCTTTTTTTTTGTTTGTTGTTTTTTGTTGTTGTTTTGTTGTTGTTGTTGTTGTTTTTTTTTGGGGGGTATGGTGTAGATGTGGAGGTGATAATTGTTTTGAGCAGTTTTAACTTCTTTTTTCGTTATGGCTTTTTACTTAAGTCTTTTACTTGTTTATGTCGTTTTTTTTCTTCCTTTTTTCTTTTCTTTTTTTCTTTTCTTTTCTTTTTTTCACATCCTGTACAAAGAACGCACTTGTGTCCTCTGTGCGTGTGTGTGTGTGTGTGTGTGTGTGTGTGTGTGTGTGTGTGTGTGTGTGTGTGTGTGTGTGTGTGTGTGTGTGTGTGTGTGTGTGTGTGTCTCACAGTGGAGTGATGGCCTGGAGGTAACGCGTCCGCCTAGGAAGCGAGAGAATCTGAACGCGATGGTTCAAATCACGGCTCAGCCTCCGATATTTTCTCCCCCTCCACTAGACCTTGAGTGGTGGTCTGGACGCTAGTCATTCGAATGAGACAATAAACCAAGGTCCCGCGTGCAGCATGCACTTAGCGCACGTAAAAGAACCCACGGCAACAAAAGGGTTGTTCCTGGCAAAATTCTGTAGAAAAATCCACTTGGATAGAAAAAACAAACAAAACTGCACGCAGGAAAAAATACCAAAAAAATGGGTGGCGCTGTAGTATAGCGACGGGCTCTCCATGGGGAGAGCAGCCCGAATTTCACACAGAGAAATCTGTTGTGATGAAAAGAAATACAAATACAGATACACTTCCAACAACAGCAACAACACCCTGCACACGATTTCACATGCACACTATTTTACCTGTACACTATTTTATCTGTACACTGTTATACCTGTACACTATTTCACTTGCATAATATTTTACATGTGTACTTGTTTTTATCTACACGATATTTTTACCTGCACACTGTTTTACCTGCACGCTATTTTACCTGCACACTGTTTCACCTGCACACTGTTTTACATGCACACTTTTTCTTTTATCTACACAGTATTTTTACCTGTACACTACTTTATTTGAACACTATTTTCACCTGCACATTATGTTCACCTGTACATTATTTTCACCTGCACACTCTGTACACCTGTGCGCTATTCTATCTGCACACTGTTTTCATCTGTTTACTATATCACTTACCTGCACACCATTTTCACCAGTACATTATTTTTATCTGCACACTATTTTCACCTGTACGCTATTCTATCTGCGCACTGTTTTCATCTGTTTACTATATTACGTACCCGCACACCATTTTCACCTGCACATTATTTTTATCTGCACACTATTTCACTCGCACATTAATTTTACCTGTACACCCTTTTATCTGCACGCACTATTTTCGCCTGTGCTTGCTCTCTCTCTCTCTCTCTCTCTCTCTCTCTCTCTCTCTCTCTCTCTCTCTCTCTCTCTCTCTCTCTCTCTGCTCCACCATCAATTACTAGTTCATTTCATTTTAATATTAATCGCCTTGCTCATAAGTTAATGCTGCCTCTTCCTAGAATTGATCTTTTTTAAATCCAGCCTCATATATTCTGGTGGTTAACTCTGGAACAATATTCCATCCTCTCTGCATAACCACACCTCATTGAATAAGATTCAAAAATGCTTAACATGCTCATTTAATAAAAGAAGTTGCTTACACCTTCAAATGAATTTGTTCGAAATTTTCTCATCATCTTGCTTTGTCTTTCTGTTTCAGTCTGTCTTCTACTACAGGCATTATCGTCATTTACATTTGAATGTTTACGTGTGTATTTGTCTGTATCTGAATGTCATGTGTGTACTTCATCATCGCCATCGTCATCATCATCATCATCATTACCATCATCATCATCTTCTTCTTCATCATCATCATCATCTCTCTCTCTCTCTCTCTCTCTCTCTCTCTCTCTCTCTCTCTCTCTCTCTCTCTCTCTCATATTGCACTTTTATATTATTATATTTATATACATTTTTGTCATTGCATTATGATTATGTACCTTTAAATTTTTACTGTGCATTTGAGTGTATTTGAATGTCATGTGTGTACTTTTATCACCTTTCGAGTATTTTGATTTCATTTCTCTTTGCCCTGAGGGCTGGATGCAAAAAAAATAAAAAATTAAAAAAA
>NC_134888.1:23781848-23791848 GCF_041734735.1 Babylonia areolata | reverse complement strand
ATTGTATTGTTTTGCTCTTTAGTCACAACAGATTTCTCTGTGTGAAATTCTCCCCAGGGAGAGCGTGTCGGCACACTGAGAGCGCCCACCTTTTTTCTGCCTGCAGTTTTTGTTGTAGTTTTTTTTCCTATCGAAGTGAATTTATCTTTTCTACAAAATTTTGTCAGGGACAACCCTTTTGCCGTGGGTTCTTTTACGTGCGCGAAGTGCATGCTGCACTGCACACGGGACCTCAATTTATCGTCTCATCCGAATAACTAGCATTCAGACCACCACTCAAGATCCAGTGGAGGGGGGGGAGGAAGAGAAAATACTAGCGACTGTGGGATTCGAACCAGAGCGCTCAGATCCCCCTGCTTCCTGGGCGCACGCGTTACCGCTGAGCTCTCGCCACTTGATTATGTTATTAATTATTTCAGTCCTGAAAAGGGCTCCTTGCCGACGGCTGGGCTATTGAGCAAAATGATATGATTTAGTAACAACTTCTCATAATGTCCTCTGTATATCCCTGGTGTTTCACTTTCATGTTAGGATCATTGATCCATCTGGCGAACGAGAAGAAGAAGAGGAGGAGGAGGAGGAGAAGGAGATAATTATTCTTCCTTATAAGAACCGTCCACGACTGATTTAGTTCCAGGTGAAAGGATTCCATGGATACAATACAGTCAGTCAAACTGTAGTTTTTTAATGTGTCCGGCATATGGTCACGCCTGCAGTACAGAGAGTTTACAGACTGAATACAACAATTTGATGTCCTTGTGTTGTTGTTGTCTTTGTTGTTTGTTTGCTTTTGTTGTTGTTGTTGTTTGTTGTTGTTTTTGGGTGTGTGTGGGTTGTTGTTGTTGTTTTTTTAACAAACAGCTGATAATGTAGATAATCAATTTGTGTTTATCAGTTTTAAAAATCTGGGCAATAACCATGAGCTTCGTGACATGACTCGTGCATACAGTAAACGTTCAGGCTGAATTATAAAATAATAAAAAATAAATAAAAACTTTGAAATGCCACAGACGTCAGTGAATTCATGCCCTCTGTGTCTGGGGCTCGGCAAAATAGAAAGGCGGGGCCCACTGCTCCTCTCCTTCCGCCCTTTGAACCTTCCCCGGCCGAAGTTCGGTACCCATTCACACCGAGGTGGGGGAGTAAAGTGCCTTACCCAAGGACACAACGACACGTGATACTTGTGTGATTGGATTGTGTATGTGTGTCTGTATCTGTGTGTCTCTGTATCTCTATGTGTGTGTGTGTGTGTGTGTGTGGGTGTGGGTGTGTTTGTGTGTGTTTATGTGTGTGTGTGTGTGTGTGTGTGTGTGTGTGTGTGTGTGTGTGTGTGTGTGTGTGTGTGTGTGTATCTGGGTGTGTGTGTTTGTGTGTGTGTGAGAGAGAGAGAGTGTGTGTGTGTGCGTGCACGTGCACATTTATTTATGTATGTATGCTTATGTCCCTGTGCCTGATCATCTGTGTGTGTGTGAATGTGTATTTGTGGGGGCGAGGGGGTAGGGGCGTCCGTGAGCCTGCAACATTGCATCAGAGGCAGGGATCCAGAGACAAGAGATGCACACACAGACAGAAACCAGTGACAGATTTCAAAGGGCCGTCCCTCCCTCCCCCTGTGCTCAGTCACGGCAGGACTGCCACATAGAAGCCCCCTACCACCCCTTAGCCCCACCCCCCACCACCTAACCCATCAACCTTCCACTCCTTCCCCCCTCAACCCAGACTCATTCCCGCCCTCTCCAATCATGCAGGAAATCCGACAGAAGAGGATGACGCTGAATTACCGCCCATCATTTTCCCAGCAGGCCAGTGCATTGCGTAAGTGCTGCCACCTATGGACTGATACAGAACCAGGAGAAGGTTACTCTGAAATTACGCCGCTGTTTTCCACGAGACAAGTAAATTGGGCCTGCAGCAAAATGGATGGGTTAGACATCATGGCTGATGAAATTTCGAGAGAGAGAGAGAGAGGGGGGGGGGGGGAGGGGGAGAAGAAAGAAAAGAAAGATAACACATCCGATGCGGGGGGGGGTCGGGGGGGGGACACATCACTGCTCTCCTTCATCCTCCAGTGGAATGAGTGGTGGCAGGGTGACAGAGGTGTCACGTGCTAGGATCTACCCCCCACACCCCCACCCCACTCCTATACGTCCCCTCCCCAGCCCTCACCCCTCCACACGCCGCGCAGTTCTCTCTCTCTCTCTCTCTCTCTCTCTCTGCAAGAAGGATTTGTTCCTAACTGGGGTTTTTTGTGTGTGTGTCTTTGTGTGTTTAATGGCAAAAACAGACCCTTGGCTGTACTGATCTATGCTCAGTTCATTTCTGTGGACTTTGGTCACTCTGGACTATGGTCAGTTCATTTATGTGGACTCTGGCCACTCTGGACTATGGTCAATTCATTTCTGTGGACTTTGGTCACTCTGAACTATGGTCAATTCATTTCTGTGGACTTTGGTCACTCTGGACTATGGTCAATTCATTTCTGTGGACTTTGGCCACTCTGGACTATGGTCAGTTCATTTCTGTGGACTTTGGTCACTCTGGACTATGGTCAATTCATTTATGTGGACTTTGGTCACTCTGGACTATGGTCAATTCATTTCTGTGGACTTTGGTCACTCTGAACTATGGTCAATTCATTTCTGTGGACTTTGGTCACTCTGGACTATGGTCAATTCATTTCTGTGGACTTTGGTCACTCTGGACTATGGTCAATTCATTTATGTGGACTTTGGCCACTCTGGACTATGGTCAATTCATTTCTGTGGACTTTGGTCACTCTGAACTATGGTCAATTCATTTATGTGGACTTTGGTCACTCTGGACTATGGTCAGTTCATTTCTGTGGACTTTGGTCACTCTGGACTATGGTCAATTCATTTATGTAGACTTTGGTCACTCTGGAGTTCATTTATGTGGACTTTGGCCACTCTGGACTATGGTCAATTCATTTCTGTGGACTTTGGTCACTCTGGACTATGGTCAATTCATTTCTGTGGACTTTGGTCACTCTGGAGTTCATTTCTGTGGACTTTGGCCACTCTGGACTATGGTCAGTTCATTTCTGTGGACTTTGGTCACTCTGAACTATGGTCAATTCATTTCTGTGGACTTTGGTCACTCTGGACTATGGTCAATTCATTTATGTGGACTTTGGTCACTCTGGAGTTCATTTATGTGGACTTTGGTCACTCTGGAGTTCATTTATGTGGACTTTGGCCACTCTGGACTATGGTCAATTCATTTATGTGGACTTTGGTCACTCTGAACTATGGTCAATTCATTTATGTGGACTTTGGTCACTCTGAACTATGGTCAATTCCTTTCTGCGGGGAAATATAGAAGAAGGCACCTCCATGGCATCATCGGTTAAACGTTGGACATTGGATCCAGCGTCCACCAGTGGTCAAGGTTCGAGGCTCCTGTTTCTGCATGACGTTGTGGCCTTGCGAAAGGTACTTCACTTCACGTTGATTTTCCTCACTCTACCCAGGTGTGAATAGAGTACCCGACTCCGGTTTGAGGAAGGTTCCTATGCCGCCGAGCCCTTGACACAGTGGACATGAGTTCACTGCTCTGGTGGGCGTACAAGGCTATGGAACCTTTTTTCTCCTTTTTTTAAAAATTGAAATCGAATAGAATATGTCTCTATTACCAAGTGTACCGGGGTCACAAGGATTATTGGGGGGGGGGGGGGGGGGGAGGGGGAGTACATAACAAGATACGAACATAACTCGAAAATCATACACAAACACAGATACAGTAGAAATTAGGATACATACAAGTGCATATCAATATAAAAACTTGTGCATATTCACACATGCACGCACTGCACACACACACACACACACACACACACACACATACATACATACATACACTCGCATGCGAGCGCGCTCACACACATGCACACAAAAATACACACACGCAGACACACGCGCGCGAGCATGCACTCACACGCTCGCACGCACGCATGCACATACGCACACACACGCGCACGCTTGCACACACGCACGCACGCACGCACACATTCTCCCTATCTCCCTCTCTCTCACACACACACACACACACACACACACACACACACACACACACACACACACACACACACACCGTCCCACATACCCACAATTTTTTCTTTCTTTCTTTTTTTGCCTTCATTACAAACAGAAGCAATTCGAGGGTTTGTATCCTAGCCCATCAGTCAGCTGTTTTCTTTTCATTCACACTGATTATGGCTCAGGAGTTGAAGGACGGAGAAGCAAAATCATGTCATCTTCTCCTTCACTCAGATCGAGTCCCCCTTTGGAGAGAGAAAAAAAAGGTGGGGGGGGGGGGGGGGCGGCGGGGGGGTGGGGGGGGGGAATGGAGGTTTGAGGGACCTGCTCTCAATTATTATTTTCTGGAACTATACTTGTATTGGACGAGACGTGGCTAAGGAAAGGGTCGTCCTTCTTCTTTCGTCTTTCTTCTTCTTGTTGTTGTTGTTTGTTTTGTGGGGGTTACCGATTGATGGGTAGTGGGTTGCGTGGGGGTTGGGGGGGTTGGGGGGGGAATGGGGTGGAGGGGGGAAGGGAACGGAGGTGGGGACGTGAAGGGATGGAAGGGTTGAGGTGATTGTGGGGTGGGGGGGGGGGTTAAGTGTGTGTTAGTGCTAGGTGTGTGTGTGTGTGTGTGTGTGTGTGTGTGTGTGTGTGTGTGTGTGTGTTGGTCTCTCTATCTCTGTCTCTGTCTGTCTCTGTCTCTCTCACTCTCTCCCTCTCTCTCTCTCTCTCTCTCTCTCTATCTATCTATCTATCTATCTATCTTTTCTCGTCTTTCTCTCCCTATCTCTGTGTGTGTGTGTGTGTGTGTGTGTGTGTGTGTGTGTGTGTGTGTGTGTGTTCATATGCATTTGTATGTCTATCTGACTGTTCGTGAGGAAAAGGGAAGAGACAGAGACAGAGAGAGGGAGACAACAGTGTGTTGCCGTGATCAATGAGTAATTGTCGCCACGACTCATTTGATTGGAGCCTGATTAATTCCTTCACTTTCGAGTGTTATTGCAAAATGCAGCGATTTGCTTTTGTTTTGTTTTGTTTGTTGTTTTTAGTGTGCGTGAGTTTGTGTGTGTGTGTGTGTTTGTGAGAGTGAGTGTGTTTGTGTGAGAGAGAGAGAGAGAGAAAGTGTGTGTGTGTGTGTTTGTGTGTGAGTGAGTGTGTTTGTGTGTGTGTGTGAGAGAGAGAGAGAGAGAGAGAGAACGTGTGTGTGTGTGTGTGTGTGTGTGTGTGTGTGTGTGTGTGTGTGTGTGTGTGTGTGTGTGTGTGTGTGTGTGTGTGTGTGTGTGTGTGTGTGTGTGTGTGTGTGTGTGTGTGTGTGTGTGTGTGTTGCGTGTGTAAGTGAGTGTGTATGTATGTGTGTGTTTGTGTTACGTGTGTAAATTGGTGTGTATATATGCATGTGTGTGTGTGTGTCTGTGTGTGTGTGTGTGTGTGTCAAAGAGACAGAGACACAGAGAGAGAGAGAGTGTTTACCATAGGAATGATGCGTGTGTGTGTTGTGGTTTGCTACATGCGGCCCAACACCTCCGCGGTCTTCAGAACTCGGGCTTTCTGTCGGGGTTGATCACCTCGCCTTTAGCTCACGGCCCGAAGACCTGCCCTGTGAGCGCAGGGGGCGGGGGATGAGGGGGGGAGGGGGGGCAGGAGTGTTGCGGTTTATCCAAAGATCCCACCTCGGGGCCAGCAGATGTTATAGTGTGCCTCGACATCGCATGACTGATGAACCCGTCGTAGGATACACGAAGTATTTCAGTGAGTGCAACAATGACACCTGCTGCCCTGCCCCAGGAACATCGCCAGTTGGTCCAGCGGCAACAAAAATGTAGCTAATACTCATGTCTGATGATCCTCCCCCTCTATCCGCCGCCACCACCCGGGGACCCGCTGTGTTGGGGGATGGTCGCTCTGCTACTGGGTTGGTAGAATAGAATAGAATAGATTTTATTGTCATGAAACCGTAAGGTTTATAAGACACAAGTGCAATGGTAAATGAATGAACGAATGAAAAACACAATTAATCAATCAGTTAATGCAGTAAATTGCAGCAGCATTCACAAACAAATTTTCCCAATCTTGTTTGTATATATTCATCATCTGTTAGCATCACCTGACTGGGAATATGTCCTGTGTTATTCGAATTTTGAATATCCTTTAAAAATTGTTGCCTTAAGGTTTTATATTTAATACAATGATCAAGAAGATGGTAGTGTGGCCTATCCCCGCGTGTGTGTGTGTGTGTGAGTAGTGTGTGTGTTGTGAGGGTGGGTAGGTTAGGGGAAAGGGGAGTGGGGACATTACAGGTGGAAGGAAGCATATGTTCACAGGTCAGTGAAACGGTTATTAACAAACAAGTAATCGGTGACACTGGTAGGACACGGTATTTCGGGTTCTTTTGAAAGAATGCCACAGTGTCACCGTCCGAAATGTCCAACAATATATAACGCGCAGTCTGGCTTACCCCCCCCCCTCCCCCTTCCCCTTCCTCCCACGCCCCCCCCCCCCCCCGGTCCCCTTCCACCCCACACCCACCCCCACCCCCACCCCCACACCGCAACACAACAACACAACACACAGACATGGAACATATCACGTGTACGACAGTGTTTTTTCTTCTTCTTCTTTTTTTTTTACCCCGCCATGCAGGCGACTAAACTCAGTTTTCGGGGGTGTGCATGCTGGGTATGTTCTTGTTTCCAAACCCACCGAACGCTGACATGGATTACAGGATCTTTAACGTGCGTATTTGATCTTCTGCGCGCTTATACACACAAAGGGGGTTGTTCAGGCACTAGCAGCTCTGCACATACTCCTGGGAGATCTGAAAAATCTCCTTCCTTAACCCACTAGAGATGGAGACTAGTTGGCCTTTGAGGATCATTCCAACACCGACTGTCCTAAAGCTTTCTTTGCTGAGAGAGTGGGGACGTAACCTGGGCAAGACACTCTCCACTCTAATCAAACTCTAACCTTGATATTCGGGACAGCACGCCTCCCCTGCTGTTTTGGTGGTCATGGTCGGACACGACTGACCATCACACACATTATTTAGCTGACCAGTCAACTTTCTCCATACGAACGGCGAAAGAGACGACGTCAACAGCGTTTCACCCCAATTACCATCATCAAAATATTGCAAGCGGAAGGCTCTTATACTGAAGAGGTGAATGTTGACAAAGAATACCACAATTCTGACGACGGAAGCTAAAGGTTGGGTCATTGAGACACCCACTGGACATCCGATGGGTCTGTGCAGAGGAGAAGAGAGGACTGGCCGTACTGAGTGAGTTAAACTTGCCAACAAAAAGGACGATAGAGAAAAGGGAAATAAAATGAGGGGGGGGGGGGGAGGAAGAAAATCACATGGGGGTGAAAGATAATCTGGTCGGTGCTGTACAGTGACGAAGCGCTCTCCCCAGGGAGAGAACCCCGAATCTCACACAGAGAAATCTATTGTGACCAAAAAAAGTAACACAGACTCAGAAGAAGACTCATAAAATTGATGATGATTATGATAATATTCATATCAATGATAAGAGGAAGAAGAAGAATGATGATGATGATGATGATGATGATGATGGTGATGATGATCAAGAAGAAGAAGAAGAAGAAGGAATATATGAAGACTGAAAACGTAGGGCTACAGCCTGTTATTAACATGTGTTTCAGGGAATTTTCCTGAACTTTTTGCTGACCCTCTTATCATTTTATTTCACTGAGCGTGGTCCATTATCTCGATCATTTGCCATCTATGCATCTGTCATCTGTTCTAGTTTTATTTTATTTGTTTCGTTTTATTTTCATGTAAATGTTTTACTACAATCATCGGGTAGGCTGTCTTGGCCTAACCAGCGTGTTGGGTTTATGTTGCGGGTCAGACATTAGCTTCTGTCGTTTGGGTTTGGGTTTTTTGATTTTGTTTGTTTGTTTTGTTATTTGTTTTATGTTGTTGTTGGGTTTTTTTTTATTTGTTTGTTTGTTGTTGTTGTTGTTGGGGTGTTTTTTTAAGCAGATGAGGTCTTCCGTACAATGTATAAGGCCACACGCTTTTGACACCTCCTTGAAACTGAAACTGAAAAGTGAAACTGCCCCATGGTTCACATTTTCAGACCTGACAAGGTGAGAGAAGAGCTGCCGATGATTTTTTTTTTTTTTTTTTTTAAGTTGCGGTTCTGCTTGTCACTCCAAACTCTGATTGAGTTTAGAGCTGGGCTCAAAACTTAGTTCTCTCTCTCTCTCTCTCTCTCTATATATATATATATATAGAGAGAGAGAGAGAGAGAGAGAGAGATATTGTCAAGCCTTCCCTTGGCTGCGTTATAAGGTGCCCTCCACACCACCCATCCGCTCCCTCCCCCCCAACGCCTCCCGCCCCCCGCCCCCCTCCACTTCCCACTCTACCCCCTTCCTCTCCCCTTTCCCTTTCTCTTTCTCTAACTCTACCCCCACCTCCCAGCAGCATTTCACCCTGTCATGCACAGTTTGGCGTTGTGTGCATGTGACTGGAATGTGTCTGCTCTTCCTGTCTGTGATTGGGGGTGGGGGGGGGGGGGGCGGGAGAGAGAAAAAACGGGGTTTTGGATCCGGACTGTTGCTGGGATTGTGTTGTGTGTGTGTGTGTGTCTGTGTCTGTGTCTGTGTGTGTGGTTGTGTCAGTGTGCGTGTGCTTGTGGGAATAGTATAAGTACACAAAGAGCATCGACTGTATGAAAGGAAAGAGTATACAGTGCATTGCATCGCGATTGCATCGCATGATTTTGCGCATAATGAAAATCATCGATTATGTGAGTTGTCACGTAGTAGAAATACTTGTAGGGAGAAAAAAAAAAAAGCAGAAACAGCAGCATCTACAGTATTAGCTGTTCAATGTGGTAGCTGCAACATCAGCAGCAACAAAGACAAACGTGAGAAAAAGCTCGTGTCGTTTCCCCCCTTTTCTTTCTTTTCTTTTTTTTTCTGTCCCTTGCAACGAAGATTCTTTTCCTTTCAAACACAGTTGTGGCATGCCTTTCACATGAAAACACATCCATATTTACGAGAGAGGAAAACAAATCACAGGATACAGAGCGAAATTAGATTATTGTATGGTATAAACATACATCAATATATGTATGTATGTATATATATATATGTGTGTGTGTGTGTGTGTGTGTGTGTGTGTGTGTGTGTGTGTGTGTGTGTGTGTGTGTGTGTGTGATATTATTTACATACAGACAGACAGACATACGTACATACATCATACATACACACATACATACAGACAGACAGACAGACAGACATCATTCGCAGCGCCTTTTGGGATCCTCAGTGGAAACAGAAAAATATGTCAGCAGCTGTTGAACTTGAACTGAGAGAGCTGGAACTAATGGAAGCTTCAGAAGTGAGATGAAGATGGGTGTGTCTTTATGATGGTCACGTACAGCGCTTTCATCGCTGCTGCACACACAAAAAAAGGTCTAACATCAATCAAGCCGTGGATGACAGGTCTTCTTCTTCTTCTTCTTCTGCGTTCGAGGGCTGCAACTCCCACGTTCACTCGTATGTACACGAGTGGGCTTTTACGTGTATGACCGTTTTTTACCCCGCCATGTAGGCAGCCATACTCCGTTTTCCGTTTTCTGGGGTGTGCATGCTGGGTATGTTCTTGTTTCCATAACCCACCGAACGCTGACATGGATTACAGGATCTTTAACGTGCGTATTTGATCTTCTGCTTGCATATACACACGAAGGGGGTTCAGGCACTAGCAGGTGTGCACATATGTTGACCTGGGAGATCGCAAAAATCTCCACCCTTCACCCACCAGGCGCCGTCACCGTGATTCGAACCCGGGACCCTCAGATTGACAGTCCAACGCTTTAACCACTCGGCTATTGCGCCCGTCAACAGGTCTTCAAAAATTGTATTGATGGTCCTGTGGGGAAAACTGCAATCAGACACTGGTCATGATCTTGGAGGAGCAAGCG